>NW_016160910.1:23390-29464 GCF_001687245.7 Rhagoletis zephyria | reverse complement strand
AAAAAAAGAACAAAGAGGTGCAAAGTAAGTTGCCTCTACGTGGTGCGCCTTGGAAACGATTGAAACCGGCTAAAAACTTACATAAACTTATATTTTCACATAATATATATACACACATTTACTCACACATACATTGTTGAATATTTAATGCACAAGGATGTTTTTCTCTTTCGCAAAAGTCGGTCCTATCATAACTATGTAAAATGTTGATATCTTTAAAACAGGAGCAGCTAGGATTTCAATTCAAAGGGATTCTTAACCTAAAAATATCAACAAATACAACCCTGCTTTCAGTTTTTGTCGACATTTTTATGCAACCTATCATTGCTTCCTGCCCACCGTGCGGAGGAGTTTCCTTATAAATGTTAAGAATAATGCCGCTAATGCGCATTTTAGGGTAGGTATCTTATATGTGAACTTAAGCATAAAGGCAGCAAAGCAAGATATACTGTAAACATTAACAAAAACATTGCAATAACATTTAGCTGGTAGCTTACATTTAGAATTTAAAAGAAATCGGTTCATAAATAAAATTTTTATAAATAAATCAACTCCAGCGGGTCTATTTTTCGCACACGTATTTCCCATCATGAAGGTAGTACATNTTTTTATAAATAAATCAACTCCAGCGGGTCTATTTTTCGCACACATATTTCCCATCATGAAGGTAGTACATGTTTTGAATTTGAACGAAATCGGTTTATAAATACGACTTTTATAAATAACTCGACCCCAGCGCCACCTAGCGAGTTTTCTGGTAGCGTATAATAGGACCATATATGCAAGGTATACCCTCAGAATTTATTTTTTTTTTGCAGTAGATTTTGAGTTAACTCCGAACAACGAAAACGGCTATTATTTTATATATATAAAAGATAGATTAAAATTACACCCACTTCCCTTATAAGGTTAAATTTCAGACATCCGAAAACTCCGATTCACCAATAACTGAGGACACTTATTTACTCCTAGTTAATAGTTTGTTAAAGCGGCACAGCGCTTGAGCAAAGTCGTGGGCGATTTAATTTATTGAAATGAAAACCAAAGCAAAACGTTTGTATCAGTATCAAATATAAATTGGTGTTTATTCAAAATTATAGATAATGGTATTAATATATGTATGGATATATTTTGGTTGTACAGGTTACCTTTTATTTGACTTGGAACACGGTGGCAGGAAAACGTCCTCTTGGATTCACGCTCGGAAAACAAGTAAGTGACCGGTTTAAATGTCTTATTACTGTTGCCTGTCGAACTGTTTATTTACCGAAGGGACATTTTAGCATAAGTATCATAATAGTAAACAGTTCGACAGTTGACATAATAATGAAGTTATGTTAAGCATTAGGGTGGGTCGAAAATGCTGCGACAAATTTAGTCCGTTGGCCTAAACACAGCTATAAAAATCTTTTAACAATAAATACGACTGCTATAGACCTTTTTGAATTGGGCGTGGCACCGCCCACTTTTTGACTACAAGGTGTATCTCGGTAACCACTTTATAGATTTCAACCAGACTTGGTTCAATTATTTCATTAATTTTAAGTCAGCATATTATCGAAAAAGTTTGAAATCGGGAAAACCCCACCTGCGCCGGGTATATAAAGTTCGGTTTCGCCCTAACTTATACTTCCTTACTTGTTTAAAGATAAATATCTCGATATTACAGTGAAATACTACAGGTCAAACNCCACCTGCGCCGGGTATATAAAGTTCGGTTTCGCCCTAACTTATACTTCCCTACTTGTTTAAAGATAAATATCTCGATATTACAGTAAAATACTACAGGTCAAAAAACTTTTTAAAATTTGCAAACTACAGTAAAACCCGCTTAAGTACCTCACGAAAAATGTCAGCTTTTTGAGGTTGCGGGTACTTAAGCGAACATTATTATTGATGTAGTTACATATTTTTGTTAACTTACCTAAATATGTAAATCCTTGAATAAAACATAAACATTCCAAAAAATTCATCAAAATGTGTTTTTCAGATGTGTTTTTTGAGTATACAGTTTTATTACATTTCGATGTCATTAGTTTTACCGATGGTCTTATTTCCACCTGTGAGATCTCTGCCTAGCGTGCGTAGTATTCTTCTATGATCTTGCAACTTCAACATTGGTCCGTAAACCACGTAAGCCGAAAAAAGTCCTTATAAGGAAACTAAAGAAAACAGATGAGCGTTTTCAGTTATAGGAGGGCCAAGAATCCTCGCCCCCCAGAGGATGAAAGTTTTCCCGTACATTGACTAAATGAGTCGTGTGATCTCTTAAATATCGTGCAAATGCAGCCATTGATATACCTACCGTGTTCCTTTCTTAACGGATGTGGTCGAATCTTTTCTTGTCAATTTGCCACTTTTACAATTTACCTTAATATTTGTGAACTGGTTTCTTTGAGTCTTACTGTTGTACTAACGGCCGCCTCAAGCAATTTCGTCAATCGAAGGTAAGTGCAAGATCGTATTTAAGATGTATGAGGGCGACAGGTAAAGGTGCGCTTACAGAATGTTGCGGTCTTTACATGCATACTTAAACGAATCCTCCATTTAGCCATATGAAAAGTAAATTCGTCTAAGATGAATATAGGGCCAAAGCAGACCAAACCCCGTATGGGTTTCTATATATTTCGGCTGAATCGCAATCCATTAGATCCCTTTTCTGGCAAACCACTGCTTGTCATGAAATAAATACGCATTATGAATTTCAGATTTTTTTTTGAGCCCGCTANTACATGCATACTTAAACGAATCCTCCATTTAGCCATATGAAAAGTAAATTCGTCTAAGATGAATATAGGGCCAAAGCAGACCAAACCCCGTATGGGTTTCTATATATTTCGGCTGAATCGCAATCCATTAGGTCCCTTTTCTGGCAAACCACTGCTTGTCATGAAATAAATACGCATTATGAATTTCATTTTGAGGAAACGAATTTTTCATCATACAGGTAGTTCACTTTACGAATTTGAACGAAAGCGGTTAATAAATACGACTTTTATAAGTAAATCTACTCCAGCGCCACCAGCGTGTTGTCTAGTAGGCTATAATAGGACCATATATGCAAGGTATAACCTCCGACAATTTAACTGGTTTTTGAGTTTAGTCCGAACAACGAAAACGGCTATCATTTTATGTACATATATGTTTCGAAGGAAAAAAGATCGCCATGAAAGTAATAAACGTTTTGAATTTGCATTAACAAAATCAGTTCATAAATAGGGCTTTTATCGGGTCCGTTTTTCGCAAATGCCTTTTTCATCATGCAGGTTGCTTGAATTTGAACGAAATTGGTTTATAAATACGACTTTTATAAATAAGTCGACTCCCGCGCCACCTAGCGGGTCTATTTTTATAAACGTATTTTCCATCATGCTTGTAGCTTACATTTCGAATATAAAAGAGTTCGGGTTATAAATACGAATTTTATAAATAACTCGACTCCAGCACCATCTAGCGTATACTNCCCTGGCAGTTTCGAATAGGAGGATTTTATTCTCGAGAAAAGTAAAATCCACGAGAAATGAAATCCTCGGGAATATTCAGAATTGGGCTGTATATATATAGATTTAAAGAATTTTAAAAGAGCACTTGAAAGGTGAAAATTATAGGTANCAAGATATAACCTATGAAAATTTCACTGAAATCTATGCAGTAGTTTTTGAGTTAACTCCGAACATTGAAAACGGCTATTATTTTATATATATATAGACTTAAAGAATTTTAAAAGAGCACTTGAAAGGTGAAAATTATAGGTAAAATGGGGTANATCGGGTCCGTTTTTCGCAAATGCCTTTTTCATCATGCAGGTTGCTTGAATTTGAACGAAATTGGTTTATAAATACGACTTTTATAAATAAGTCGACTCCCGCGCCACCTAGCGGGTCTATTTTTATAAACGTATTTTCCATCATGCTTGTAGCTTACATTTCGAATATAAAAGAGTTCGGGTTATAAATACGAATTTTATAAATAACTCGACTCCAGCACCATCTAGCGTATACTTATTTCTCATCATGGAGGTAGCACACGTTTTGAGTTTGAACGAAATCGGTTCATAAATACGACTTTTATAAATAGCTCGACCCCAGCGCCACCTAGCGAGTTCTCTAGTAGCCTATAATAGGACCATGTATGCAAGATATAACCTATGAAAATTTCACTGAAATCTATGCAGTAGTTTTTGAGTTAACTCCGAACATTGAAAACGGCTATTATTTTATATATATATAGACTTAAAGAATTTTAAAAGAGCACTTGAAAGGTGAAAATTATAGGTAAAATGGGGTACGGGTTGGGTAAATAAGCGGGGAGGTACGTAAGAGAGGGATTTTCTTCAGATTACATTCAAAAATTCACATTTCCCAAAAATGTTGGTTACTTAAGCGGGTTAGGTACTTAAGCGGGTTAGGTACTTAAGCGGGGGTACTTAAGCGGGTTTCATTGTACTTAGAGTTATTAAATGCACGTAGCTAAAAATTTAATTTTTTAAAGCGACAAGAATCAAGAAGATTTCTTGCTTGGCGGATGAGCAGCCAACTGTTAAAAATGAAATGTTTTAATATCATGTACAAAATAAAAAAAAACTTCCCTCAACTGTCGAATACTTATGGAGAAAGGTATCCAGATTAACACTGACGAAAAAAAAGAAGTATCCCTCAAAATATTATTGATAACAATATTTTCCTCACCCCATCAAATGTTACTACTTTATCTGAATCATGTTTAATTGACAATTTATTATGTATTGAATTATTTCAAATCAATGTTTTTTTTAATGAGTTAAACCGAATTTTAGATTTAATATTTATTAGCTCTAATATAAATTTCAAGCTCTCTCATGCGGCCAGTTACATCTCCCCTCCAAATCAGCATCATAGCCCTTTAGTTTTGGAGTTTGAATTTTACCAATATTTTGAATTACCGACTGCTAGTCAGACCGTTGCTTTTAACTACTCTTCTGGTAATTTTGCTGAATTGAATAATTTGTTTGATTTGGATTGGTCCCAGCTCTTTGGAAATGTGGCTGTAACTTGTTGCTACGATAAGTCTAAAATTTTTGATATTTGTGTGGGTCATATCCCAATTCTTAATTCGAAAACCGCTAAGTTTCCATGGTTTACTAAATAAATCAAACGTATAAGGAATATGAAGAATAAGTTCTACAAAAGACAAAAGCATTCCAACGATGTTAATTTGCGTGAGCGTTACGTGTTTTATAGAATTTAACAGGCTCAATAAATCTTTGTATTGGAATTATATTCGCGGCGTAGAAAGCAATATTAAATCTAATCCCAATCTTTTTGCTAATTTTTTTTGATTTTATGATTTTATTCCTGAAGATCTTTTGGCAAATTTAGATACTCCCATTAACTTCGGGAAATTAAAGTTGACAGACGAGGATGTAGCTAATGGCATTAACCATCTTAAACTATCCACTAACACTGACGTAGATGGCCTGTCGGTTATTTTATTTAAAAGTTGTCCTTCACTAATTGCGCCTTTGAGGCACATTTTTAACATGTCTCTATCTGCCGGAGTTTTCCTCGATGACTGGAAATTGACTTTTATTACGCCAATTCTTAAAAGTGGTAATAAAAATTGTAATGAGAATTATAGGCCGATTTCTAAGCTTACCACTGTCTCAAAACTGTTAGAGTCCATAGTTAAAGATAAAATTTACTTTGCTGTTAAACATTTATTATGTCCCAACGAACATGGGTTGGTGCCGGGTAGATCTACGTTAACCAATTTAGCTGCTTTTGCAGAGGACTGTTTGGAAACCTTTCAAAAGGGATTCCAAATTGACGCTATATATACCGATTTCTCTAAGGCTTTTGGAAGGGTGCCTCATCGAAAATTGATAGCTAAACTTGAAGGCCTGGGCTTTCATTCAGAGTTTCTGAAGTGGATCACATCCTATCTGTATAATAGACGCTGTGTTGTTCGTTTTGATAATGTATCGTCTTATTATTTTGTCTCCTCCTCTGGTGTTCCCCAGGGTAGTGTCTTAGGTCCCTTATTATTTGTTATCTTTATTAATGATATATCTTCCTGTTTCTCAAAGTGTAAGTTTC
>NW_016160910.1:19755-23015 GCF_001687245.7 Rhagoletis zephyria | reverse complement strand
ATATATATATAGTTATACATTTGGAGAAGAAAAGAGATAATTAAGACATCGATAGGTTTATAAGAAAAGTTAACGGTACCCATATCAGTCATTTGGCAAAATGACGCATAAGTTCGCTCCTGAATCGCAGCGTGGTTTTACTATTTCTTATCGCTGGTGGTAAGCTGTTCCAAAGATGGACTATATAGACAAGGAACTGACGTTCAGAAACCAGGCAACTAGATTTCAAAGATGAAATAGTAGGAAACCGGGAGGACCTAGTCCATGAAAGTCGCTCTTTCAGATAACTGGGCTCTTTAGTAGTCATGACTTTATGCAATAACGTTAAACACCTGACTTTGAGTATTTCATCAAAAGCTATAGAGGAGATTTTCAACGCGAATTCAGAAATGTGCTCATTTCGTTTAATGCCAAAAATATATCGCGCAATGTTGTTGTACGGAACATTTAGTTTCCTACTACAAATACTATCACAGTCAGCAAACAATTCACAACCATATAATAACGTCGGTAGCAAGTATGTTTTGGCCAGTAAAGTACTGAATGCCCCATAAAGTCCGAAGCATGCCATATACTTTGCCAATCGTACTAAGAATGTGGTTATTCCACGTCAGAGTTCTGTTGAAAATTATTCCTAGATTTTTTTGCAGTGTCCACGTATTTTATCACAGAATTGTTCAGTTTTACCTCGTTGTAGTCGTCAAGTTTCAAAAGTTTCTTATAAATAACAATGCACTGGGATTTGCTCGTATTAAGGACTAAGCCATTGTCCGACGCCCACTTATTCAAAGAATTTAAGTGAGTTATACATGTGTTGACGGATACAGGGGGACAACTAAGATACAGTTGGACATCGTCTGCGTGAACATGGATATTACTATATTTGAACACAGTTGGAAGGTCATTAATATACAACACGAACAGTAAAGGACCAAGAATTGATCCTGGCGGAACACCATTAGCAATAGGCAGGGAGTTTGAAACACTTTCACGTACACTTACTGATTGAGAACGGTCAAGAAGATAGGAATGTACTAGGTTTACTGCCGACGTTGTGAAATTAAACAGGTTGTCAAGTTTTAAGCACATTAGTGCATGGTCAAGNCAATAGGCAGGGAGTTTGAAACACTTTCACGTACACTTACTGATTGAGAACGGTCAAGAAGATAGGAATGTACTAGGTTTACTGCCGACGTTGTGAAATTAAACAGGTTGTCAAGTTTTAAGCACATTAGTGTATGGTCAACAGTGTCAAAAGCTTTCGAGTGATCAAGCAGAGTTAAAAGTGTTACGTGATTTTGGTCAATATTTAGCCTGATGTCGTCCGAGACTTTTACGAGGGCTGTAATGCAACTTCTATTAGTTCTAAAACCCGATTGGTGCGGGCTCATCAAGGAATTATGTATTTGATACGAAAATGTTAATTTGCTTGCTCATTATTCTCTCCAGAACCTTAGATAAGAAAAGAAGTATCGCAATAGGCCTATACTCGCCGTTTGGCTTTTTAACAGGGATGATTTTGGCCCTCTTCCAGCAGCTTGGAAAGGTAGACGTGGTCAGAATAGTATTAAATGCGTAAGTAATATAAGTCAAAATTTTGGGCAGTAAGCACTTAAGGAATTTTGGATGCACACCATCAATACCCATGGCATTAGATTTAATACTAAGTATAGACTGGACGACATCACAATCATCAACACATCTAAAACAGAAACCAGGCACAGAGACATTCTTGCTGACATTATAACGATCATAACAAATATTATTATTGCTATTAACGGATACTTGGACAAATTTCTCATTGAGCTCATTCACATCTATTGATTCATTGTTGAAATTGTTTTTATTGCCAATGCCGATTTCGCGAGNTTCATTGTTGAAATTGTTTTTATTGCCAATGCCGATCTCGCGAGTATGCTTCCATGTCTACTTAGAACCTACGGCAGAGCTAAATTTTTGTTCATAGTATTTTAATTTTTGTGACTTGATAGCTTTGGTTACTTCCCTTCTTATGGTTTTATACTCATTATAACTGTTCTCAGACTTGGATTGCTTCCATTTTGTATACGCTTTATTCCGCCTGTAAATTGATCTTTTGATATCGTTGTTCAACCATTGATTGCTTCTAACTCTATTTAACCTAGTTACAAGCGGTACAAAGTTATTAAAAAATCTGCTGATGTTAGCTTGAATAAAGCATATCTGCTCGTCTGCCAAAACCATACTTTGAACAGATTTCCAGTTGATAGCATCCACAGCTACCTCAAGAAGGTCATATTGAATATGCATGAAGTCGCGATATGAATATTGCAGCGTATCATACGTAAAACTAAAATCATAAATAAAAAATATAAGATCATGTTTTGAAAAGTTGGTCATAGAGAAGTACCTTGGACTTATCATTTACAAGAAAAATGTCTAATAAAGTGCTGTTAGTATGCGCAAAATGGGTAGGTATCGTACAATTAACTGGAAACAGACCCAGGTTTTCCATTGAGAGCGAGAATTTAGCATCCGTTAGCAAATCCCTGTAATTCAGTGTAGGATTTTCGATAAAATCGACGAAATTGGAATATGCAATCTGGCGATTAGGTCTGTATACACAGCCAACTCAGATTTTATTTGTTTTAGTGACCAATTCGACGAAAATATACTCGATATAGTCTGAGACGTTCGATTCGCATTTCAGTTGACATGAAATACCAGATCTAACATATATAGTGACACCACCACCATGCCCAATTCTATCTAGACGAAAGACTTTATAACCACTAACACAGACTAAGTCATCAATATGACACGAAGAGAACCAAGTCTCAGATACACATAGGACATCAACATTTGAACATTCAAATATGTACCTAAATTCATCAATTTTAGGTTGCAGGCTTTGAGCATTAATATGGCATACCTTTAGACCATGTTTTTGTTAACCAATGAGCCGTATCATATTATACGTGTTGTCTTTGGAGCTACAATATTTATATGCCCGAGCGCACTTGTGCACAAGGGTATATTAATTTTGTTCACATAACGGTTGTTTGTAACAGCCAAAACGAATCGAGATAGATATAGACAAATGTATACATAAATGATCAGGATGAAAAAAGAAATCGATTAAGCCATGTCTGTCTGTCCGTCCGTCTGTCTGTTCGTGTACACGATAACTCGAGCAAAAATTGAGATATCTCAACGAAATTTGGCATGTAGGTTTCCCTTAATCCAAGGTAGGTTGGCGAAATCGGACTTTAACCACGCCC
>NW_016160910.1:0-13512 GCF_001687245.7 Rhagoletis zephyria | reverse complement strand
CTCTAGCAATGAAACAAAAGGTGATAGAACCTTCCACTTGGGCTTAAATTAAGGCTTGGACCTCTGACTTCAATACCATTCCTGCACCTTGACCCTAAGGTTACCAGTAGTCATTTATTGAACAGCTAACACTGATTTTTACACAATTTTTGACAATAAAAAGTAAATGAGTATAGGTAACCATCAGGGCAAGGTGCAGGAATAGTACTTTCAGGGATGGTAGTCTGTAGTTCGAGCTTTAATTTAAGCATAGTTTTTTGTTGGCCTGTGTAATACGCATTGTTAAATAGCCAATACCCGCATGTTTGCACCGCCGACAAACATTTTTCGAACTGTAAAACAATGACTCTATTCTATTCTATGCATATCTATAATACGGGTATCGAATTTCAAGCAAATCTGCCGATTAATAAGATTTTTTGGAATAGATCGGTACCTGGACCACTTAACGGAAAAAATGAATCCTATAAGATAATCTAGGCAAAAAGGCGGCCAACGAACCAAAATCATTTTTTTAGCGTAGCTCGACCCCTGCGCCACCTATCGGATAAATTAAACTTTTGTACACGCCTTGTTCTAAACATCTTTCCAAAACAGCAGCACCCTTTCGAATTAAATTTTTGATTTTTTCCAATTTTCCCAAAATTTTCTTTCGTAAAAACCTTCTCCTGGCAATTACGAACAACTAAAAAAAAAATGTTTGGGAAATCGACCCAACCGTTCTCAATTGATGAATTACTATTCATTTTTCACACCATTTTTATATATACAGATTATTTACTAGCAGACCCGCCAAACTTCGTCCCGCCCAAAATTATTTTTTTTATTCAAACATTTGGTCCAACCTGATCACCTGCAATTCACGTTCACGTTTGGTTTTGTGGTCGACAGAAGGCATATCCTCCATTGCCGTCTTAAATAACCTGACGAAAGCGTTATACCTCTGCTAGCACCAGCGGGTTCCGAGTTGAATACTTTCAGAGCTGGAGTGTTGGTGTCCATTCGAACGACATGACCAAGCCAGCGGAACCACTGTAATTTAAGNCTGCTAGCACCAGCGGGTTCCGAGTTGAATACTTTCAGAGCTGGAGTGTTGGTGTCCATTCGAACGACATGACCAAGCCAGCGGAACCGCTGTAATTTAAGTCGCTGCACTATGTCCATGTCGTTGTAAAGCTCATACAGCTCATCGTTCCATCGTCTGGGGTACTCCCCGTAAATCTCCCGCAAAACNGTTGTAAAGCTCATACAGCTCATCGTTCCATCGTCTGCGGTACTCCCCGTAAATCTCCCGCAAAACGTTTCTCTCGAATACTCCAAGAGCCGGCCCATCGGATGTTGTCATTGTCCATGCTTCTGCGCCATATACCAGCACGGGCATGATGAGTCACTTATAGAGTGTGGTTTTCGTACGTCGAGAGAGGACTTTGCTCCTGAACTCTCTACTCAGTCCAAAGTAACACCTGCTGCCAAGAGTGATTCTGCGTTGGATTTCTATGCTACATTGGGCCGAATTAATACTTTTCTAAAAATTGCATACTTTCTACTTAAATTTTATTTGAATAAATCGAAGTCGAGCAATTTTAAGAAAAAGCAGATGCTTATCTTTTATTCATATGGCCCATTATTATCGGTGTTCATGCTGGTCTCCAAGTAAATGAAATTCTCTACATTCTCGAAATTATAACTGTCAACAGTGACGTGGGTGGCCAAGGCGCGAATGTGCTGACTGTTTGTTTGATGACAGGAGATACTTCGTCTTGCCCTCGTTTACCACCAGACCCATTCGATTGATTCCTTTTCCAACTTGGTAAAGGCAGAACAGACTTCGCGGTTTTTTTTTTACCGATGATGTCGATTTCATCGGTATAAGCCAGCAATTGCACGCTATTTTAGCAAATTATTCCTGAGCGGTTCAGTTCTGCATTTCGCGAGATCACCTCTTATATAAAGAAGGAGATTTTCTTTTTATAATGGGTGTAGGTAACACAGGGCAACACCGATTCTGATGCGGCAAATATTAGNTTCCTTTTCCAACTTGGTAAAGGCAGAACAGACTTCGCGGTTTTTTTTTTTTACCGATGATGTCGATTTCATCGGTATAAGCCAGCAATTGCACGCTATTTTAGCAAATTATTCCTGAGCCGTTCAGTTCTGCATTTCGCGAGATCATCTCTTATATAAAGAAGGAGATTTTCTTTTTATAATGGGTGTAGGTAACACAGGGCAACACCGATTCTGATGCGGCAAATATTAAAGATGTTTTTGATAGACATTTTTGTGCTGATTACGAATCCGTAAGTATAAAGTTTCCATCAGGTCCAGATTTTGAGAAAAACGTGGTGAAATTGTCAAAAAATAGCGTTCTTGGCAATATTTAAGAACCTCTTGCAAGGATAAAAAAGGTGATAGAACCTTCCCCTTAGGCTTAAATTAAAGATAGAACTACCGACTACTATCCTTACAGTACTACTTCTGCACCTTGCCCTGATAGTCAGCTATACTTACTTACTTTATATCGTCCAACAGTAAAAAAAAAAACACTGGAAAATTATGCGATTGAGAAAAAAATTGTGTAAAAATTAGTGTTAGCTGTTAATTAAATGACTATAGGTGACCTTACGGTCAAAGCGCGGGAATGGTATTTTCAGAGATTGAATTCAAAAGTCCAAGCCTTAATTTAAGCCTAACTGGAAGGTTCTATCACCTTTTGCTTAATTGCGGTAGGTACTCAAACTTCCCAAAATCGGTTATTCCTGTTCAACAGATGACTATAGGTGACCATCAAGCAAAGGTACAGGAATTTGCAGAGATAGTAGTCGAGACTTTTGGTTTTAATCTAAGCTTAAGTGCAAGGTTCTACCACCCTTTGTTTCTTTGCTAGAGCTTCTCAAATATTGCAAAAAACGCGATTTTTTGACACTTTGACCTCGGTTTTCTTAATATCTGGAGCTCATGGAAACTTTATGCTCGTAATTAGCACAAAAAAATCTGTCAAAAATAGCGTCAACATTTGCTGCATCAAATTTTTTTTAAATTTTTGTTCGCCTGTGTAATAAGTATTGTTAAATAGCGAATAACAGCAGATTTGCGGCACTTTCAAAAACCTTTCGAACTGTAAAACAATGACTCTATTAAATTCTACGCATATCTATAACACGGGTATCGAATTTCAAGCAAGTCGCACCATGAATAAGATTTGTTCCAATAGATCGGTATTTGGTCCACCTATCAAAAAAATATCCTTTATGTTAATCCTGGCAATAAGCTACGTACATGACAAATTTTAAGCATATCGGACCATATATAAGACTTTTTCGAATAGATCGGTCCCTGGACCACTTAAAGGAAAACTTGATCCTATATGCTAATCTAGGCAAAAGGCTACCTACGTACCAAATGCTTATTTTTTTAGCGTAGCTCGACCCCTGCACCACCTATCGGAAAAATTAAAACTTTGTGCTCTCCTCCTTCTAAACACCTTTCCAAAAAAGCAGCAACAACTAGAATCGGTTATGAAACATAGGACAAAATTGGTCCCAATTGATTACGCTTACCACGAATTTCACAATTATCCTAAAATTTCCAAGCTTCACATCATCAAAATCATGCGATAAATTGTAGAATTTCGTTGAAAAAATTCAAATTTTTCGCGTTCTTCCGGATTTTTCTGAGTTTTCCACTTAGAATTCTCTATTTTCCCATTCGAATGCCATTCCGAAGGAATTTTCCTACTTTCCCTTAGGGTTTTTGCAAAATTTTCTTTCGTAAAAACCTTCTTCTGGCAACTACGAACAACTTAAACAAAATGTTAGCCAAATCGGCTTAACCGTTCTCAATTGATGAATTACTCTACTTTTTTCACACCATTTTTATATACATATAAAGATAAACGTAAACGCCGGTTTCCGAATGAATTTCAGTTTTTTGCAAAAGTATACATAGGTTAGGTTAGGTTAAACGGGCAGCTCTGAAAAAGAGTTCACTCGGAGGCAGCAGAGGCCCATTGTGAGGCCCATGGGGGTTACCCCAAGCCTATCCCTACATGTCTTCGGACCATTTTGATTTTCTGGCGAATCCTAGCAGTTCTTCCAGAGGAGCTTTCCCCAAGATATCCAGGTTCTCGAAGAAGTGGTCCCCAAGAAACTTGAGGGGTTTTCCTCGAAGTGCTGGACACTCACAAAGGAAGTGCTGGACGGATTCTAGCTCCTCCTCATCCCTGCAGCTTCTACAGAAATCATTATGCGGGGCTCCGAGCCTGGCAGCCAAGTGGCCAATGGTCCAGTGTCCCGTTAGTATTCCTGTGAGAAGCCTGACGTTTGACTTTGAAAGCCTTAATAGACTCCTTGTTCTTCGTTCATCGAGCCGTGGTCAGAGTGATCGCGATACCCTGCAGTTGTGAAAGTTTACCCACTTACTGATGGTAGCTGCCCTGGTCAGTCCCTCGACTTCTGAAGACAGAAATCTGAGGCGGGTTTCACGATTTGGGTCGTTTCCCCGAGCCCCATCTCAGATCCCTTCCTAGCACATTCGTCCGCTTCCTCATTTCCCGAAACACCACAATGTCCCAGTACCCAGTTAAGATTGATTATGTGTTGCTGTAGAGCTTCTAGGGATCTTCGGCATTCTTTAACGCATAACGAGTTAGTCGTTGCCGACCCTAAGGCTTTGATAGCCGCCTGACTGTCAACAACGAAGGCAAGTTTAGATGGAGCTAAGTCAATCATGACCACCAACCTTCCCGCCATATGGATTGCATATATCTCAGCCTGAAAAACACTGCAGTGGGCTGGTAGTCTATACGACTCCCTCAGAGAGAACTCTTGAGAGAAGACCCCAGACCCTGTTCCGATATCCATTTTGGAGCCGTCCGTGAAGATGGGTATTTCGTCATCGCTGAGATCAAAATAAAATTCCCAGCACTTCTTTCAGGGAAATGGATATCGAAGTTTCGATTGAAGTCAATTTCCGTGACCTAATGGTCACAGCGGCTGTATTCCACCCACCTCTCCCGAGGATTGTGGCGTGGCCTTTGCAAGTTGTGCTTTTAGCTGCGATACTTTTAATATATTGGTCTATAGGTGGAATATCCAGCAAGGTCTCTAGAGATGCCTGGGCGTTGAATAAATCGCCCCCGTTATGCATAAGCATGCTTGTCGTTGCACCTTTTGCAAGTTGAGAAGATGGGATTTGGTGTCAAACGCCTGCCACCATACCAGCGCGCCATAGGTGGGGATAGGTCTAATTACCGCCGTATAAATCCAATGTATTATCTTCGGTCGCAGACCCCAGTCTTTTCCAATAGTAACTTTGCAGGAGTGGAGCGCGTTGACCGCCTTCTTTCTCCACTCTTCGGTGTTCCTTTTCCAGGAAAGCTTAGATTCGAGAAAAACCCCCAAAAACTTTGCTTCTTTTGACAATTTGAGATTTGCTCCATTGAGGGATGGAGGTCGGAAATTGTCTATTTTATATCGCTTGATGAAGAAAATAAGTTCGGATTAAGTGGGATTGACCCCTAGGCCGTTTCTTTCTGCCCACACTGACAGATCGTTAATTGCAGATTTTAGAATCTCGCTGCCCATGGAGAGGAATTTTCCCACGACCAGAATGACTAAGTCATTCGCATAAGCAACGACCTTAGCGGCTTTCGATGTACGAAGCAGGAATTCGTTTAGCACGAGGTTACACAGTAGGGATGATAGCTACCTCCTTGAGGTGTGCCCCGTGTGGCTATTTTCCTTACTTCTGTTGTTCCCGAAGAGCCATTGATATTTCTGGTGCTCAACATATTGTCGATCCAGAGAGTGATCAATGGGTCCAGTCCTACAGCCAACATGGATGCCAAATTAACACGTCCACGAAAGCTGTAAGTGTATATTCCTTGTGATTCAGTGCTTGTTCTGTACTCCCAACAACCTCGTGCAGGGCTGTTTCAACCGACCTACCTTTACGGTAGGCATGCTGAGCTTCGCTCAAGTTCCCAGGAGTAAGGCGTGGCGCGATCTGCAGACTCAGAAGACTCTCCATTATTTTGAGAAGAAATGATGAGGGGCTGATGGGCCTAAAATCTTTAGCAGTGCTGTGGCCCGCTTTTCCTGCTTTGGGAATGAAGACCACTCTTACCTCCCTCCATGGCTTTGGGATATAGCCTTGGTGGAGACTTGCCCTATAGATTGTCGTTAGCCAGGGGGTTACCGTGGCGCTTGTTCGTTGTAGCATGGCTGAAAAGATCCCATCCGGTCCCGGAAATTTCTGTAGTGATGATTTCGTCCACTGGACTGCCTTGGCTGTGGGTAGTAGGGTGTTCTGTCACAGGAGTTCCTGTGTCCTCTGAGTCATCGCAGCCAGGGAAGTGGACGTCCATAAGGTGTTCCAGTGTATCAAGGCTGCTTTCGGTGTGCCCTCTCCTCTTCCTGGCTTTTTAAGAAAACCGGGAGCAGCCGGATTTTTCAAGAGGCACCTTCTTAGTCGCGCGGCATCAGTAGTCGTTTCGAGGTCCTCGAAAAATTTGGACCACGAAACCTTCTTTGCTTTCCTTATCTCTTTCTTGAACGCATTGAAGTTGCGACGATATTCGTCCCAGTCCTCCGCGTTCTTAGTGACCGTCGCTTTATTGAAAGCTTTCCTAGCTGCTATCCTGAGCAGCTTCCCACCACCTTGGGTGTCGCGTAGAAGGTTTGCTCCCGGGACAGGTTGTTATGTAACATTCGTTGAGAGACTTCATTAGACAGAGGACCACTCCCTCCAGTTGGTCCGCTGAAATTGGCTCCACCGTGTACGGTGGACTCGCTCCAGACACCAACTTGCTGAATTTGTTCCAATTTGTCCTACGAGGATTTCGATAAAGTTTTAGTGTCGGTCTGCTTAGGTTAATGGAGGAACGATGCGACAATGATCAGAAAAAGAGCATTTTGTCGAGACGTGCCAGCCGTCAACCCTAACATTGTTCGAGTTAGTTACAAGAGTTATATCTATAACCTCCTCCCTTATTCTATTGTAGAAAGTGGGGTGATTACCCTTGTTACAGATAGTAAGTATTGTGGATGATAAGTAAATAAAGAGTGACGCACCTCTATCGTTGATGTTCGAGCTGTTCCACGCCGTGTGGTGAGCGTTGGCGTCACAGCCAGCCACCATATTTATCCTTCGTTGCTCCGCCCAGGCGGTGAGTTTACATAAGGATATTGACGGGGGATGGGGTACATCGTATGGCACGTATAAAGATACGAGGATGAGGTCGGGTGCTCCCCTTTGATCCAACATTGCCACTGTCATGTCCGGATCGGTAAATTGGGGAAGAAAGAGAATATTAGTGCTTTTCTTAACCAGAATACAGGTTCTAATTTTAACTTCGGTCTGTGGGGTGAGAAGTAGAAAGTCGCTAGTGGATAGCCCTGTGACCCTCCCCGCCGCTAGCCACGGTTCTTGTATTAGGGCCACGTCCACATCTTCCTCACCCATGAAGATCCTCCGATGCTGCCCTGCAGTGATGCAGATCAATCTGCACCACCTTTAGGCTTTTCGGATTCTCTTTCAGCACCGGGGATGATCACCCTAAGGTGTCCACAGGTCAAGCTTTTTAATCTGACACTTAATTTTTGAAAATGGAACGAATGGTGTAGATCTCAAGGCACTGACAGAAAAAGGAAAAATTTATTTTATCCATTAGCGAAAAACGCATTACTTCAGAAATTGCAAAAAATTAGCAGGTTTTTATTTCTTCTTTTGAAAGCTAAAAGCCCTTACTATTTAATAAAATAATAAAAAATACCTATATTTCTTATTCATTCCATTAAAATTTAGCATTTTTTGAAACCAGAAACGTCATACCAACGTTTTATTTCAAAGAATATCTTTTTAAAATTTTTTTATGCTTGCTTTTATTAAAATTCTTTGTATAAAATTTGTCGACTTTAGTGGCTTCCTGGCGGCATTTGCTAACTCAAAACGTAAAATAAATGGGTTTCCCTAAACACCGAAATTAGTTGATGTTATTTCTAGTGATGATGATATGATTGCTGATATGTTTGCAAATTATTTTATATCGAAATATTCTGTCGAGCCAAATGAAAAAACTTCTAGCTATCCTTTTCCACTCCCACAGTTTGACCACATCCGTATTCCTTCAATCTCCGCTGACAATGTTCTCCTTCATTTGAATAGTTTAAAAAATTCTTTTCTAAGTAGCCCGGATGGTATCCCCTCCTGTGTCCTAATAAGTTGTGCTGATTATCTATATAAGCCATTAACAAACATCTTCAATGCTTCTCTAAAGCAAGGAGCTTTCCCCTCTTTGTGGAAGGAGTCGTATATCTTGCCGCTTTACAAAAAGGAAGCAGGTCGAATATTGCGAATTATAGGGGAATCGCTAAGCTGTGTGCCATTCCTAAATTATTTGAAGAAATCGTTACGGAAGAACTATCTTTTTCCATAACACCCGTTATCGATGTATCACAACACGGTAAGGTAAATCAACTGTATCAAACCTTCTTGAATTCACTACAAATGTGAACAATGGTTTCAAAAGTAATTATCAAACTGACGTCATTAACAATGATTTCAGCAGGGCTTTGATAAAGTATCTCATTCAACTCTAATATACAAACTTGATAAAATTGGATTGCGCTGGATTTCTTCTTATTTAATTGGCAGGAAACAGAGGGTTATCTTTAAAAAATGTTCATCTCGTGTAACTCATGTGACGTCAGGTTTACCTCAAGGATCCACTTCTATTTATTTTATTCATCAACGATCTTCCAAATATTTTGAAGTATACGAATTGCTTAATGTACGCAGACGACGTTAAGTTATTTAAGTTCATTGGTGCCCCAGGAGACAGGAAAAAATTACAGGTGGACCTTAGTAATGTGTTTAAATGGTGCGAAGTAAATTCTATGTCACTTAACTTGCAAAAGTGTAAATTTATGTGTTTGTCTAGAAAACCCTTTCAATCATATAGCTACCGCATTTGTGAACATAGTGTTGATCAGGTAACTAATTTCATCGATCTAGGCGTAACCATGGACTCTAAGCTTGAATTCAAGTCCCATGTAAACTCTTGTGTTAATAGAACCAAGGGCGTCTTGGCTTTCATCAAACGGTGGGCTAAAGAATTCAAAAATCCTTATGTCACTAAAGCTCTCTTCATCTCCCTAGTCAGGCCGATCTTAGAATACGGGTCCGTCGTATGGAACCCTTGATATCAAACGCACTCTGACAGACTCGAGTCGGTACAGAAACAATTCTTATTATTCGCATTAAATAATTTGCCTTGGGATTCAACATTAAATCTCCCACCGTACAAAAGCCGCTTGAAGCTCATAAATTTGCCAACGCTGCACAGCCGTAGAGAGATGCTCGGGGTTTTGTTCATGATTAAGATCTTGAACGGGATGGTCAATAGTCCCTTTCTACTGAACCAGATCACGTTTTGTATTCCTTCTAGGCCTTCTAGACATTACAAGCCCATTAAGTTAACTATTTGTAGAACAAATTTTGAAATGCATGATGCTTTTCGTTGCCTATGCCAGGACTTTAATAAGCATTACGACTATTTTGACACCTCCGACTCACATTTTACCATTAAGAAAACCTTACTTGAGATTTTGAATAAATAACATGTAAACCCTTACATTGCACCTTATCGTTCAGCTGGTGAACTGTATTTCTGTTCAGTTTATGAGGTAAACGTAAACGTGAATCGCTTTTTTGTAACTAAATAAATTAATATCTTTAACCGGGAACGATAAATTACACAATATCTATGACTGCTTAGTACAACTGTAATCAGCTTCGTATATTTTCGTGAATGCGTAAGACAATACGAGCATGGATCGGAAACTTGGCCTTTCCGACCATGATCAACAGCTTGTCCACAGCGCGGAGCGGAAACTAGAGCTTTCCGCCTGCCACACACTCAAAGTAATGACTTCGGGAACATTGATCGGAAACTCGTTTTTTCCGACCATGTTGAACCGCTTGTCCACAGTGCGGAGCGGAAACTAGAGCTTTCCGCCTGCCACACACTCAAAGTAATGACTTCGGGAACATTGATCGGAAACTCGTTTTTTCCGACCATGTTGAACCGCTTGTCCACAGTGCGGAGCGGAAACTAGAGCTTTCCGCCTGCCAGACATTCAAAGTAATGACTTCGGGAACATTGATCGGAAACTCGTTTTTTCCGACCATGTTGAACCGCTTGTCCACAGTGCGGAGCGGAAACTAGAGCTTTCCGCCTGCCACACATACAAAGTAATGTCTTCGGGAACAAGGATCGGAAACCCAGCCTTACCGACCTTGATCAACAGCCTGTCCGCAACGCGGAGCGGGAACTAGAGCTTTCCGCCTGCCACACACTCAAAGTACTGACTTCGGGAACATTGATCGGAAACTCGCTCTTTCCGACCATGTTGAACAGCTTGTCCACAGTGCGGAGCGGAAACTAGAGCTTTCCGCCTGCCAGACATTCAAAGTAATGACTTCGGGAACATGGATCGGAAACTCGTTCTTTCCGACCATGTGCAATAGCTTGTTCATAGCGCGGAGCGGAAACCAGAGCTTTCCGCCTGCCACACATACAAAGTAATGTCTTCGGGAACAAGGATCGGAAACCCAGCCTTACCGACCTTGATCAACAGCCTGTCCGCAGCGCGGAGCGGAAACTAGGTCTTTCCGCCCGCCGCACACACAAGTAGACTGAAGACTAGCCCTCGCCAGCTACCAAACCTGATATTTTATGCTGTTATTATTATTATTATTATTATTATTATAATTTTTATTTATTTTTTATTTTTTTTATTTTTTTTATTTTTTTTTTCGTAGGAGAGGGAAATGCTTTATGCACTGGCCGGGGGCGCTAGTCTCTATACTACCTTCCCCGAGTGTGGGACTCCCACCGAAGCGTGTTGGGCTACCCACTAAAACCAAACTCCCACCGCCCGCGCAAGAATCCCGCATCTGGCACCGCAATTCTGCATGTCTTCAGATGCAGGAGCGCGCTGTTAGAGCCTTGGGGCTGCTCTTTTGTAGGGGCGTTTACATTCGGGTGTCCTCAGTAGACAACCGTCCTCTCGTTTGCAGCGGAGTACGAATTTCACGTATCTCGCAACTGCTTCCCATTTTTCTGCGCTGGAAATCATTACCCCAACTATGTTGTTCGGAGGTGAAGAATGTGTGGTACACGTTATCTTCGACGTTTCCACAGTAGTGACAGAACGGTGAGTCCACCCTTCCCATTCTATGAAGATATTCTCGGAAGTAACCATGACCGGTGAGGAATTGCGTCAGGTAGAAATCGACTTCCCCATGTGGTCTGTTCAGCCATGTTTGAAGGTCGGCTATCAGGGAGTGTGTCCATCGACCTTTTGTGCTCGCGTTCCAGTTTTGTTGCCACTGCTGGATCAGTTGCTCGCGCGCCCTTGCCGCGGCAGCTGCTCGACCTATCTCGGCACTGAGATTGTAAATCTCTTTTCGCTCGTAAGCAAGTAGCTCAATTGGCATGACGCCAGAAATAACTAGAACCGCGTCCGCGGACACTGTACGGTATGCAGAAGCAATGCGTAGTGCCCCTCTGCGCTGTACCGAAGACATTTGAACCCGGTATTTTTTGACTTTCAATGCGTCAGCCCATATTTCTGCCCCGTACAGGAGCACCGATTGGACCGCTGTCATCAGAAGCTTCCTGCGGCATGGCTTCGGGCCGCCCACGTTCGCCATCAGCCGGCTTAGAGCCGCCGTGCTCTGCGCAGCTTTTTCACATACTCCATNTATTATTATTATTATTATTATTATTATTATTATTATTATTATTATTATTATTATTATTATTATAAATTACTACATGTGTATCTAAATGTTCTATTCTCATTTGTCAGTAAGAATAAATTTTTCTGTAGACCAAATAAATAAATAAATATAATTGATTTTTTAGGAAAATGCCTGTCTAATTATTTTTTGTGGATAAATTGTCTTTACAAAAATACGAAAAACCAACCAAACCAACAACCACATGATCAAGTGAATTGCAGCGGAATAGCTGCGCTTGATTGTCTTGGCCTAACAAAATGAAGAAGTGAGAAAAAGCNAAACCAACAAAACCAACAACCACATGATCAAGTGAATTGCAGCGGAATAGCTGCGCTTGATTGTCTTGGCCTAACAAAATGAAGAAGTGAGAAAAAGCAACGATAATTTAAAAGGCGAACTTAGCACAGTGCGCAGTCAACTGGCTGAGTCAGGGGGATCGTCGGTTCGAAGCCTACTGAAAGAAGTCTGATAAGGAAATATGGTGATTTCCGGAATAGCTATCACTTCTGCAATTTTTTCACATTATTGTTGCTTTTCCGCAATAAGTTTTTCATTAAAAACGGCCTCAATCTCATTAAAAAAAAATAAAATTGTTGAATGCCAAACAAGTTCACATTCCAGATATTGAATTTTTCGATTTTTGCCTACTTAGGCGGCACTGTGCGTTCGTGCGAATGAGGCAGGGGAAGATCGCCTTTTTTCGTGATTTTATGACCAAAAAGGGCGAATGGGATTTTCTGTCGAAAAACGGGCGTTTTTGCATACGTATGGTAAGCAAGCAAGAAAATTTAGTAATTGATAATAAGAAGAAGCTGCTCTCTGTGGTAAATTAACCCCGTTCATATGAACCCTATCAGCGGAATTTTGTTCACTTTTAATGAATTGTAATAGCAAGTTTATGAGTTTTACAGAAAAAAATTGGGAAAAATAAAGTGNGTAAGCAAGCAAGAAAATTTAGTAATTGATAATAAGAAGAAGCTGCTCTCTGTGGTAAATTAACCCCGTTCATATGAACCCTATCAGCGGAATTTTGTTCACTTTTAATGAATTGTAATAGCAAGTTTATGAGTTTTACAGAAAAAAATTGGGCAAAATAAAGTGATATAAGTTTGTAAAATGTGTGGGGAACTCGAGAAGTTGTTTTTTTTTTTAAAACATTGAAAAAATTTCCAATCATTTTTTGTTTGTTTTTTCAAATGTTTTGAGTTTATCGATTCTGAAAAGTATTTTGAGTGATTGTATTCTTTGATAATGCAAATAGTAAAATTTTCGATTGGCAAACGTTTGGAAGGTGGTCGTTAACAAAGAGGCAGTAAATAGGTCAATGGTTACTGAAATCAAAACGAAAAAGAGAAATAGATTAAGCGAAAAAGCATTAAATATGTGTAGTCAAATCTAATTTACTTAACAAACAACCTAATTGTGCAACTTAGGGCCAGTTTTTCTGTGCACCCCGTGGTTTAAACATAGTTTAAACACCCGGGCTGACTTGTTTAAACTAAGATTAGCCAATGAAATGTCAGCCATCTGATCAATTTAAACGCGAAAACGAATGAAAATATGTAGGTATATAATGGCGGGTGAATTTGTATGGGAGATTTTTTTCGACTATGCGCTTGTTGCACATACATATGTGTAATTCTAAGCAACTTTGGCGTAGAAACCATGGCTCTAAAATCAATTTGGAATTTGCCAAATTGTGAAAAT
>NW_016160908.1:51541-57789 GCF_001687245.7 Rhagoletis zephyria | reverse complement strand
GTTTTATTGTATAATTCCACCATGCAATAAGGCAATCTAAACATGTTGGCATATTCTTGTGTTCAAATTTTTAATTTTGTTACACGTAGAAAAAGACTTAAGCGAGTAGATAATTGCGCTGCTAACAAATGTCTTGTTGGGCAACTCAAATGTATCCGTGCAGTGTTTTATTGTATAATTCCACCATGCAATAAGGCAATCTAAACATGTTGGCATATTCTTGTGTTCAAATTTTTAATTTTGTTACACGTAGAAAAAGACTTAAGCGAGAAAACGAGACTCTGTTAATGGATAACAAAAAGAAGGACATGGAACTAGCGGCACTCCAGCAAAAGTACGGTAAGCAGAAAAGGAAGCATGACTATGAGGTGGAACAGCTGAAAAAACGCTTGGATGAATACGAAAATATGTGTAAAAACATCGAGAGCAAACTGCTGACCATTTTCACGAAGGGTCAGGTTTCGAAACTGAAGCACGGCATTAGGAAACCTACTTGGAGCCAAGAAGACATCGCGAATTCCATCACGTTGTACGCCGCAAGTCCGAAAGCATTTAAACTAATGTACAAAAAAGGTTTTCCGCTACCTGGCGTTCGCATGCTACAAAGTTGGGCACAAAAAATCGACGTATCCAGAGGTTTAATAAAGCCGGTATTTAAATTATTAAATGCCTCCACGCAAATGGATACCATTCAAAAGGTGTGTGTTTTGAGTTTCGACGAGATGAAGGTCAGGCAGATTTACTGTTATGATACCTCGTCGGACTCAACACTGGAACCTGTCAGCTATGTGCAGGTAGCGATGCTCAGAGGTAGATATATCTTGCGATAAACATTTAATAAAATTTAAATTTTTACATTCATTTTATTCGTCAGGACTCGTATCTAAATGGAAACAGCCGGTATTTTACGACTTCGACTGCAAAATGACGAACGACGTGCTTTGTAATATATTACAAAAAACAAAAGATTGCGGGTACAACGTTGTGGCGGTTGTGTGCGACCTTGGCGGTACAAACAGGTCCCTGCTTAACGAGCTTGGAGTGCATGAAGAGAGGCCGTGGTAAGTTTAACAAATTATAAATTGATTTTTTGGTTTATTTCACATTTTGTAACACATTACGCCTTTACAGGTTTGTTTTTGACGAACAGCAAATTTTCACGTTTGCAGACGTTCCTCACATGCTTAAGCTACTGCGCAATCACTTCCTGGACCAAGGGTTTATGATAAAAGGCAAAGAAGTGAAGAAAGAAATAATTTTAGAGTTATTGTCATGTACCTCGAAGGATTTGACAATAACTCATAAAATTTCAGCAAACCACATCCACGTAGCTGGACCCCAAAGGCAAAAAGTGAAAACGCCTGCAAAATTGTTTTCACATACAGTGGCGCAGGCAATTACGAGGGCAGCAGGCTTGGGGCATTTAAGTAGCCACAACTGGAATGAGTGCTCTGAATTATTTAAATTGGTAAGATTTATACACATTTATATATTTACGTATATTTTAAACTGTATCACTTCAAATATACCATTTTAAGACTAACGATTGGTTTGACGTGATGAACGTCAGGGTTCCACACGCAGACCCAAGAACACGGTGTCACGCCTACGGTCTAGCAATTGATGAGCAGGTCAAAATATTAGACGCGATGACGGAAATGGTCAAAAATATGAGGGTGATAGGAAGACAAACTTTGCTACCATTTCAAAGAGGTAAATTCGTATATTTAGACACATACATAAAGTAAATAAAATACATATTAACATTTATACACACACACACACACATATATATATATAAACAAATATTGTGTAATATTTATGGACGCATATTTACTTGCAGGTATCATACAGTCGAACAATGCGCTCAAGATGTTATATGGAAGCGTTCAAAGCCGGTTCAATGTTAAATATATTTTAACATATCGCTGGAACCAGGATGTGCTGGAAAATTTCTTTGGAGTAATTCGAGCCAAGGGCGGTTTGCATGACCACCCGGACCAGCAAGAATTCAAATATCGTCTACGAGGATATTTACTTGGACGCAATGAAGGCGTGATATCGAATGCAGCAAATGTGGAAGAAGACGATACACCCGACTTAGAAATGTCGCAGCCCCCTCTTACAGGTAATGAAAATTTATTGTTAGCTAGAATAGAATACATTTTAATCTTTACTTGTATAGGTGCCATACTGAAAAACGTTGTTTCGGAAAAATGGCCTATCGATATAGAGCCACCAGAGTTTGAGGATCTAGAGTACGATGGTCTAGAAAATTTAGCTGGATACATATGCCACCGATTGCGAGACGATATCCCCAGCACCTCACTCAAAGGCGCAGATGATCCCTCCTACACATGGGTAAATCACTTAAGTGAAGGAGGATTATCTGTACCTAGCAGCAGTATGATGGAACATATAAGCAATCTAGAATCAGTATTCAGAGCAATGAACGAAGATGGTTTGCTCATTACGAATGATTTTGTAAAAAAACATATTGAGCAAGCTTCTAGTATAAATTGCGACATTAAAATAAAAAAAATATTTTTCAGGGCAAGAATGTTTTTAATGTTAAGAAAACTTAATAAAAAACTAATTGAAAACGCCCGCACAAAAAAAAGAAAATATACAAAAATACTGACCTAGATTTGCTTGTATTGGTCCAGAAAACTGAAACTGTCTGATGTCGCTTCATATTAATGTTCTTTTAATGTACAAGGTATAGTGTCTGACAAAATACCAATAATTTTTAAATCTAACGTTTCTTTAAAATTTTTCCTTTTTATCTTTTGCAGTTCGTAACGAGAACGGTTCTTCAGTTCATCCGCTTAACATAAAGGCCCTTTTCAGGGCCGCAAGTATTAAACAAAGAGATAAAAATTCTACTTATATCTGTGGTCATAAGCAATAGCCGCCTAAGTCGAGTACAGCCTCATGCATGCAATTGGCATACAATTCTTAAGTCGACTTAGACGGTTATTGTTTGCAACAAAACACATATCGCACACCATCTTCTGAAGTGGTACAACTCAAAAATCAGAAAAACATATTTGCATTCATATGGATTGATTTATGCGTAAAAATCTACGAAAATTTGTTTGAGTTGTGCCCTTTTTACAGATGGTGTGCGATATGCATACGACAATAGCAGAACTGATAACAATAACAATATACGTACATAAATAAGTTTTTTATTGCAATCTTCCAATTAAACCATTAAAAACATCATTTATAAATAACTTATGAAAAACTTTGTGCTTTTGTATTTTCCCAGATATGATCGCCGATAATAGAATGGATGGATGAGTCGTCGTTCATTATCTGTGCACAATTCTTGCTTGAAGGCATGTAAACATTGCGAATATTACCAAAAAAATAGCGAATGCAACGAAAACTTTTATCAGAATTATTTCAGAAAAACATACCTATTATTTAATAACTATTTCAAAACTTTAGAATAAAAATCGTCTACTACCAGATAAAAGCANCAGAAATATTTCAGAAAAACATACCTATTATTTAATAACTATTTCAAAATTTTAGAATAAAAATCTTATACTACCAGAAAAAAAGCAGTGTATCTTGTTTAGACAATTTTCGATAATGCCTTGGCGCGCCGATCGGTATTTTGGAAAAGTGCTCGTATGAGATGCTTAATTTCTTCTGCCTTATAGTTTGCTGTTAATATACCGGCAGCTTCACACCACTGTTCGGTGATTTCTTGCAACGAAGCATTCGGTATCATTTTCAATTGCTCAAGTTTCATCAAAGATTTAATATCTATCACCAGTGTTGCCGTTTTGATTACTTTTAACCAATTTTGGTTATTTCTTTCTTGCCTATGAAGTTGTTAAGATCTTTTCCGTTTTGGTTATTTTTCAATATATACTGTAGCTTTTAATTGACATAGGCCAGCTACACCTGTCGAGGTTGAGGAGAGTAGCAGCAGCAGTGAAACCAAGTACGAATATTTGGAATGCATGTATTAATATTACTTACATATGTATTATTTGTTTTATAATATACAGAATACATAATATACATGGTCGGCTAAAGACTACTTCAAATGAATACATACTTAGATAGTACATATATAAATACCTCTCATGTATGTACCACGTCATGTATGTACAATAAAAACGGATTTTGGTTGTTCTTTTTCCATGACTGCTTACTTTATTAATTTAAGTTAAGATTAATAATAATAATCTTATAGCAAGTAGGTTCAGNCGTAATAAATTTTGTATGAAAATATTATTTTTAAATACGAACATTTTTAAACGATAATCAAATATAAAGTATTCATTTTTAATATGCATTATTTCCCGCAGTGTATTTCATTGATTCTTACAAAAAAGTTGGAAACTGTGTACCTATGTACTTATTTAAAAACGTAATTTAGAGTCTGGTAATGTTTACGAAGATATTAACATTCATACATATGCATCTAATATGTAATATGTATTTACATATTACAGCCTTAGGTTAAGTTAGGTTAGGTTGGAGTGGCAGCCCCGCGCAGAGCGCGGAGCACACGTGCGCTGGAAAAGCCCGTTGTGATACCATTGGCCGAAGCCATTTGTTTCTTTCCCTTCCTTAGTAATTGAACCACCGAGTGCGTTTTATATAGCACAAAAAGTCGAGGACGTTCGCCGAGTTCAAATCGGCTAAACAATCTAGAAAGCACTTGTTGAAGAATCGGTTGCGCGTGTTGGCCAGGGCGGGACAATGGCAGAGATAGTGTTCAACGGTCTCCACCTCTTCCTCGTCTCTGCAACTGCGACAAAAATCATTGGTGGGGTATCCTAGCCTTTTTCCGTGTGTGCCCATCAAGCAGTGTCCGGTGATAACCCCGACTACTAATCTGAGAGAGGAGCGGTCCAGCCGGGTAAGAGCTATGGATCGCTTTACATCAATCTTTGGTCAAATTTGCCTGGTAGTATGGCAGCTGGTTTCCACAGCCCACCTGAAATTTACCTCCTCGACGACTTCCGCCTTTAGTACGTGTTTTCAGGAGGTTAGAGGTATACCCGCATTCTGAGCAGAATTGACTTCAGATATTTCCGTCCCTCTCCTTGCCAGCTCGTCGGCTAGGCAGTTGCCAGGAATGTCCCTATGTCCAGCAGGTTGAGAATCTTCCTGCATTCTATGGCTACTTTGGACGTTGTTCCGTTAGAATTGAGAGATTTGATAGCAGCCTGGCTGTCAGAATAGATAGCAATAGGCCGTCCTGGAGGGGCGGAGGTTATAACCCACCGTGCCGCCTCCATTATGGCGTTTAAGTCTGCTTGAAAAACACTACAATGGTCCGGTAAGCGAAAACTGAGGTTTAGCGCGACTTCGTCAGAGTAGATCCCGCTACCCACTCTTTTGTTTAGCTTGGAACCATCTGTATATATGGCCGTAGACCTTGGGTTCAGGTCTGTGGCCCCTTCCCATTCGTTCCTCTCTGGGATCCTTTTGGAGAATTCGTTGTCTAATAATAATATCCCAACGGTTTTTACCCTCCATTCCCGCCCATCCGCACGAGGGGCGCAGTCCGCATGACGTACGGAACCAATATTTTAAATTTTTGTGCCGAGTCACGATAGGCAGGAGTTTGTTAAGTGTCGAGATCTAAAACTGTTCAGCTACAGAACTAAATTCATCAGCTGATTTTATGTATTTATGTCAATAATTCACTTATTGAGAGAGGAGAGTATCGCTTTCTTAATGCTGAAAAGCGGATCTGATATATCAAACGTGCTGGAATGAGAGTTAAAATCCTGGCATAAGCAACGGAGTGGGTCGTGCAATTCAAAATTGGTTTTACAAGCTTTCAGAAATATGGGACAAAAGTGTCTTGATACGCGTGAGGGAACATTAAAGCTTACATCAGCCAGAAGAGACGGACTTGAAATTGAGCCTGTCAGTAATTTAACCATAAAAATTATACCAAGCATTTCCCTGCGACTGGCAAGTGTAGGAAGGTTAATAAGTTTTAAGCGACTCGTAAGCAGAGTAGAAGAGTGGTATAATCTATCTGTCGTAGATTATCCGGTAGAGTTTTAAGTACTTTTGTGTCTCTCCACGGCTGGATTGTATTTAATNGTTCGTCAGAGTAGATCCCGCTACCCACTCTTTTGTTAAGCTTGGAACCATCTGTATATATGGCCGTAGACCTTGGGTTCAGGTCTGTGGCCCCTTCCCATTCGTTCCTCTCTGGGATCCTTTTGGAGAATTCGTTGTCTAATAATAATATCCCAACG
>NW_016160908.1:34746-51086 GCF_001687245.7 Rhagoletis zephyria | reverse complement strand
CGGTCTTCAATGTTTCGCTTCCAGTCAAGTTTTTTGTCTAGAATAATTCCAAGGTATTTGACCTCGGTTGAGAGACTAAGGGCCACTCCGAGGTTTAAATAAGTGAGTTTTATACTTCCTTGTGAAAAGTACCATTTCTGTGTTGGTAGGATTGACGCTAAATCCACACTCCTTGGACCAGATGTTAACCAGACCGAGTGCGTTTTGCAATAACTCACTCAGGACCTGAAGATGTTTGCCCGTTGCCACGATTGCTATGTCATCAGCGTACGCTATGACTTGACAACCGGTGCCCTCTAGGNCAACCGGTGCCCTTTAGGCTTAGAAGTAGGGTGTTCACTGTTAGATTCTAGAGCAGAGGGGAGAGAACGCCCCCTTGGGGGGTGCCTCTGGTCACATACTTTGTGATGGAATATAGATAGAATAGTTCTCTTCTCAAGAAGGAGCCCAAAAACATCTACCAGACCCCGCTGCACCCGCGCCATGAGAAGGGACTTCGGGTAGACATTGTTGAAAGCACCCTCGATATCGAGAAAAACTCCGAGCGTGTATTCCTTTAAGGCCAGTCCTTTTTCAATCATCGATACGATTTCATGGAGTGCGGTATCCACGGATTTCCCTTTGGAATATGCATGCTGGTTCGGGGAGAGGTTGTAATTTTTTTATATTCCGTCGAATATATTCGTCGATGAGCCTCTCTAGAGTTTTAAGGAAGAATGAAGTGAGGCTTTTAGGCCTGAAATCCTTCGGATTCACATCAGCGGCCTTGCCTCCTTTTGGTAAGAATACAGCTTTTGCCTTTGTCCACTCATGTGGTATGTGAGTCAGGGTTAGGCAGGATGTAAAAATCTGAGAAAGCAGGGGGCACAGTATGTCCTTAGCTTCCTGTAGTTGAGCGGGAAAAATTCCGTCAAGGCCCGGAGATTTGTAGGGCTGGAAGGACATTAAAGCCCATTCCACCCTCTCCTCACTTACGACGTCCCTAACGGTATCACCCAGAGACAAGTAGGCCCTAGGACCGGGCGAAAAGCCGGAGGTGTCGTCCGTGCAGCCCGGGAAGTGAGTGCTCATAATGACCTCCAGCATTTCGTTACATGACGTCGTCCAGTCACCGTTAGGCTTCTGGATAGAGTTCATACTCGAAGAGGATTTCGAGACAACTTTCCTCAGCCTGTTGGCTTCAGAGCTCTCTTCTATGTTATTGCAGAAGTTTTGCCAAGATTCGCGTTTCGCCCTCTGTATGGCCTTCTTGAATACTTTGAGTGCGTCTTTGTATGGAGGGTTCTTGGGCAGGAGGCTTTGAAAGCAGCATTACAGGCATTTGTCACAAAGTTCACTGCTTCATCAATTTTCGACGATGAGTCCAGCTCACCGAGAGAAACACCCTTTGTATTCGAGAGACTCGCTTCATCAGGTCTTAACGATAAGCAGGACTTATCGTGAGAAGCGTATCTGCGTAGAGAGGCCGAAAACGTATTCCTATACTTTGCCCAGGCGGTTCGCTTTCTGTTCCTGTATGCTGTTAAAGGAGCAGGATCAAAATTTAGATTTAAACTAATGTAGAGGTGGTCAGAAAAAGAGTGTTCCTTGGACACCTGCCAGTCCCTTCTCCGATCGGACAAACCGCTCGATACAAGGGCGATGTCCAGCACTTCCCTTCTAACAGAGGTCACAAAGGTGGGATCGTTCCTACGCTTACATACAGTAAGATTGTATAAAAGAATAAAGTCAAGTAAACACTCACCCCGGGAGTTGGTGTCGCTTGAGCCCCAGATCGTGTTATGTGAATTAGAGTCGTCCCCTATTATGACCGGGAGCTTTCTGCGATTTGCTTCCTTCACCGCTTCTTCCAATCTATAGGGTGGAAAAGCATGGCTGTCGTGGGCCATGTAGGTTGATGCCAGCCAGATAACGCTCTCCTTCAGCGGTACGCTGATGCAGACAGTGTCCTCGTCGCTGTATTGAGAGAGTAACAAATGAGAATATACTTTTTTAATTAGAATGCAAGCCCTGATCCTACCTATTACTGGAGCTGTTACCACCTGGTAGGCTAGTCCTCGTCCAGCGTTGCCCATCGACTGTAGACCGACCCTACGTAGGCAGATACTGAGCCCGTGTCGCTCTCAGTATCTGTCGCAGTCTCGGCTACACTCGTTGGTGGGTCCACAGGTTCACTCGTGGTGTTTCCTGTGTACCCCACGCTGCCTGCCACCGATGCCGACGCAGGGGCCGCAGGTCCGCTCGAGGCGTTGCCTGTTTTGTTGGCCCCTTCGTCGGGAAGAATATCTGAGGGAGCGGGTCTGCTCGAAGCGTTGCCCATTTCCCGCTCTTGCTGATCCATTCTCTGGTGGATTTTTACTGTAATTGATAAAAGCCGTAGCTTATTACCCCACCACAATCTCTCGAGAACTGGGACAGAAGCCTCGTTGATGACAAAGCCAACAAAACGCTGCTTCCCCTTGGTCTCGCCAACTCGGACTATCCTCCAATCGCTGGTGGGCAGTCCTGCGTGGCCAATACGGATGAACTCGAGTATCTCCTCCGGTTTTGACAGCTCAGCTGGTACCCAGGCCCAGGCTCGCGGCCAGTTAGAGATTTCATCCCTATGGACGGCAACTAAGTCTTCCCCGGGCCACAGCTGTCCAACCGTGGAGATAGCTTCTTTGTAGAGCCGGTCCGCACGCTCATCGGCGCACGCTACCAGCTTAACTTGCCCTTGATGCCAGCCGGCAGCCTTAAAATAATTTACTTTTAAAAATGCAAATAACAATTGATTTTCATTGGTTTGTAAACATTTTCTATACGCATTATAAAAAAGAATTTGTGATGACCTGAATTGTTAATCCAATAAAATAGTTGGTTATTTTTCCTTACATTTGGTAACTTTTTCGTCTAATCTTGGTTAGAAAGTTCTTTGAGCGGCGGCAACACTGTCTATCACTTCATGTTTGTGCTGTAAGAAGAAAGTAAAAAAATAGCATTTACATAATTCGAAGCATTGAATCCCATCAGAAATTTACCTTGAATAACTTGGGACCTTCTCCAATATGACACCGATTAGCTCACTAAACTCACTTGCCAGTGTTGTCGATATGTCCTCCATTGCGAGTATGCGTCGTATTATTTCATTACAAAAATCATATATAATATCGCAAAATGTCTTATTATAAATTGCATCGGGTAGCACATTCTGCCAAACATTTTTCAACAAATCTAATTGACGCTAACACTGGCGCAATAATTTCAACGGCGCTGTACCAACTGTGTGTGCATCGGAGATATCTGCAAGAGAATACAAATATTTTTTAATGGTTGTAATAAAAATCATATTTAGGTTATATAAAAGGCACTTGTTTCAAGATGTTACATGTATTTATGCACAAAATTGCCAAATTCTTTGAGTATGACCATGATAATCTTTTCCTTCGATAATCCTTCGATACCTGCAGCGTAACATATTTGGAATGGGAGAAAGGCTTTTCAGTGAATTGCACCAGAAACTCGAATCGCTGCTGCAACTTCTGTTTTAATATATTCGCATGTAGGTATGTGATATTTTACTTTTATTGTATTGTAGCATTCACATTTTTGGAAAACGCGATCTACATCTGTGCCTCCGTCACTGTATATTAAACTTTTTAATTTGCCCATATGATCCAAGTACTCCTTGCTCGAATTTGCCTCCTCTACACATTGAAACAGGTCCTCAACCNTATCTTGCAATTGATTAACATCCTTCGATACCTGCAGCGACATTTCACGGAATTCGTCTATACACGCACCCAGCTCTGAGTTGGCTTGGCGCAGTGCGGCATTTGCTTCGCTGCCAATTGTCTGCAGCAAGTGCTCAGACTCACGCACTAATTGCTCACCTTCATCAAGGTACGCGTCGGAAGTTGTATTATTATTATTTAGATTGTATTATTATTATTTAGAATACCTTTGATAATACTTTTCAAAGATTTCATCTTCGACTAACTCGTGGGAGCGTTGATTCTGAAATGGCAAACATTTTTAACACATACATTTGTCCCAACATTATTTTTCATACTTACCCTAAAGACTATATGCACAACACCACAACAATGCTTTCATCTTTAATTAAAGCTAATATATATGCTTAATATCTATAAATTTTCCTATTTTAATGTGTTATGAATAAATTTTTTCGTATTGTTTACGTTTTTCGTGCAAAATGTCTTCTTCTTCTTGCATTCTTGTTCGCGTTTTGACATTGCTCTCTCGCAGCTGCACCAGTGTGACGTCACCGAAAAATTACGCTCANTTTTTTTTATATGGGAGTTGAAGTCGGTTTTTTTTTTGCTAAAAATTACTAGTTAACACATACATTTGTCCCAACATTATTTTTCATACTTACCCTAAAGACTATATGCACAACACCACAACAATGCTTTCATCTTTAATTAAAGCTAATATATATGCTTAATATCTATAAATTTTCCTATTTTAATGTGTTATGAATAAATTTTTTCGTATTGTTTACGTTTTTCGTGCAAAATGTCTTCTTCTTCTTGCATTCTTGTTCGCGTTTTGACATTGCTCTCTCGCAGCTGCACCAGTGTGACGTCACTCAAAAATTACGCTCGAAAATCCTCTCTGATCGGCGCAATCTTGTATTCTATCATTCTTGCTTACGTTGTGTATGATAAAATCGCCTCATTCGCAACGGAATTTTTACCGAATGAGGACGCAAGAGAGAAAACTCGAAGAATTGGTTTTCTTTTATTTATATTGTGAACCGGAAGAAAACTAAAATTCTTGGCTTGAACGAGTCATGTTCGCATGGTGTATGGCGAACTGGGAAGAATGATTGACAGCCGCTTGTGTAGTGTATTTCGCTCTTTACAAAAGTTCGGAAAGCTTTTTGTTCAAAAATTTTCGGAGCGATTTAACAACTCTCTTGTGTAAAACATGGTTGCATCTGTTATCTGCAAATATATCGAGAGATAATTCCTCAAAAACTCCTCAAAATAAAAATACACAAAAAATACTCAAGCGCCCCCAAAATTCCTCACGTTTTGAGGAATTACTCACAAAGTGGCAACACTGCATATGAGTTTCAACCGTACAGCTCTGCATTCCTTTTGCAGTAGTTCAGAGACAGTTGTAAAATTTGTAGGGCGGAACTAGCGCTTTGCCAGACTGTCTTTAAATTTTGCTGCAGGGTACCGACAGGAGATAAATTCCGTCAGCTTGAGTGACGTTACATTTGTGGCGCAAAAAGGATGCATTTTTTTGAATAATTCTTGTTAAACAATAAAAATGGAAACAACCATTTGTCAAATTAGAACCTAAAAATGAGAATGTTCTTAATATCTCGTTCTCTGTATTACACTGTGCATACAAATATCATTATTTGTAAAAAATTTAAGCTTGCTATCATCTAATAAAATGCAAATGTCGGTACGTACCTAAAAAACCGCTCCGTATGAGCTAGAAAACTCATTTGGAATAGAACCTGACCGAACGTTCGGTAGTGATGTACTGAATTGTCGGTACCCAATACTTAAAACAAATTTCGGTACCCAATACATCCATTTCGGTACCCGATACCGATCCGATACATTAAACTTTCGTCACAATATGTACACATGTATTTCAAATTTCAGATTTTTCAAACACACGTTGCACTTAACCGAGCTTTTGCCAATCTTGGTAATGTGATTCCGTACTTTACTTTGCGGCGTAAAAGCAGATAAACAGAAATAAAAACAAATCAATGTCGTTACGCTGTGTATGTACTGTGTTTATACTGTTTGAATTCAATACGATGCCATAAAAGTATCGATACTAGTATCAAATGGGTATAGGAAACAGCGTTGCCAGGCTTACGTTTTTAACGTCATTTGGGCGTTTTTTGAATCCTGTTGACGTTTGGACGTTTTTTGTGTAAAAAATTACGTTTTTTAACTTCCCAGTAATTTTTCTTTGTTACTAAATCTTGTCAGTAGATCTGATTTTGAATTATTTTCTTAATAAATCTTTACAATCTTTGTGTTTTGCTGCAGCTGCTTCAAAAGATATTTATTTTTTGAACACATATGACTTAAATATGATGCAAACCAAGCCTACGCGCATTTTTTTGGATTCTTGGACTAAGGATCCCGTGTTCAAAGGCTGGTTGTGTAAACACTTGAAGTTATAAGGCTTGTTGTAATGTTTGCAATAGCACATTAAAAGCTAAATCAGAAAGAGCCGATCTATGGCAACACGCACGCTCACGAAAGCATCAAAAAAGCTGTGCAGCATAAAACGTCAGGAAAAAGTAGGCAACTTTTTTAAGACTTTATTGAAAACGTAATGAATGCAAAACAGGCTGAAGTATTGCTATGCTCCTTCTTAGCAGAGCGTAGTTTACCATTTTCGACAACCGAGCCCCTAACCAAATGTCTACAAGCAAAAAAAAATTATTAAAAATCAACGCGATTATTTAGCCCCTTTTAACTTGCACATTATTGCCCTTAAATTTTGATGTGCTATCAAACTGCATACTCAAAAAATTTTTTAAAAATCTGAACAAAAAGTTGAAAATCTAGCTGAAAATTTGCAGATTTTTTATAATTTTTGCACAAAGTTTGAAATGTGGATTTATATTTTTTTTGTCATATAATGAGCTTGGCTTTTATGAAAAAATAATAAACATAAAATAAACAAAAGAGAAACCGCCAAAATCGATTAAAATGTTGATGACTTAATCAGCTGATCACAAGTGTATTTATAAAATGATTTTTATATTAACGATCTCAAACCAGTTTATAATGAATTTTAAATGTGCTCTGTCGATATGACATTTAAATATACCTTACGTACATATGTACCTTTGTATGCAATAAAAGTTTAATACGACAAATTTTTGTACATTTATTAAAAAAAAGACGTTTTTGGGTAGGAAATGACGTTTTTTCAGAGCAAGAGGGACGTTTTCTCATGCCGAAGACCTGGCAACACTGATAGGAAATAAAATATCGCGCGAACGATAACATAGTCACTAATCAGGAAATATACTTATATAGAATTCTAGGAAAAATATGGCTTGTATGAAGATAACATTGATATTGATGTTATTATGATACATTAAGCGGTATCGAAAGAAAATACTCATATGGGTATCAATAATCTCGTCACCCTAGTATCGAATACCGATTTACCCAGTATCGAAACAAAAGTATCGACACCAAGATTATATCAGTAGTATCGCAACATCCCTACCTTGAACTTTTTCATGCTATAAAAGTCAGTACTTTTCAGTACACTTTTATTCAAAGAAAAATTATTAATGTAAGGGCGTGTGTGAATCGGTAACAAAGTTCTATGGGGAAAGCTGTTCAATAATATTTTTACTATGGTGAGACAGTTTTGCCAATCTGCTGTGTGAAATGATATTCTTGACAGCAGTAAATTTTTTATAACCACAGATTTATGCAGAATAAAATATTACAAATTGAAGTGAAATTAATATTATAATAAAGCATCTATTTAAGCTTTTATTTAACGAAAAATTACACACATGAACAATTTTTGCGATTGTCAAAATTTTCTATGCATTTGTCAACAATTTCACTAGCAGCATGCAGTTCACAAAAATTAAAATGTTTTTCATTTTAATATCAGTGTACAGATTAGGATGAATTAATAAATATCCTTATAACATTATTTTACTCAGCAGCCTATAAATTATTTAATATTTATGACATTTTTGAATAGCAATAATGAGATTATTTCCACTTTCAGTGTTTAAATTCTCAAAGAATTCTTTGCATTTCATTTTAAAATTACTTCTAACTTGGAGTTCACTTTCAAACAAGGCGAATTCATATAAGGTGTTGTTGCAAGAACAGCTGCTTTAATTCGCCTCGGTACACATATGTATGTCAAAACTCCTTATGAGTGAGTGCGAAAGGTAGAGTGTTGGCATTTTCTTCCTCCTTGAGCGAAGAATAGCTGAAATTTGACATTTATGTATCGAGAGCGAGTTAGTTTTTATTTTTGTACTACCGCTACTACTTTATTTGAATTCGCCTTGCTTTCAAAATTTTTTATTAGAATTCATTTTCTCTCTTTGCGCCAGGAAGCAAACCAAGGCGAATTTATACAAGGTGGTGTTGTAAAATCAGCTGATTTCTTCGCCTTACATGTATTTTGTTTTTGATTTTACTGATTTGACAGCACACCCATCAAAAACAAAAAAAAAATACATGTAAACTTTGGAGCGAATTGAGACTTGACATAACACCCTCCATACAAAATACATATGGTTGTCGTTGTTGTAATCTAAATTCGCCAGTAACACCACCTTGTATAAATTCGCCTTGAAGCAAACTTTATATTTAGGAGCCTCTCAGTTGCTCGTTTGAGGCATTGAAAATACAAAATCGCATACTTTTTCAAACTGTGGAAACGTACCACTATTTAAAAACTTCATCCATATCTTCACATGACTTAAATTACTTTTTTCAACTGCGCAAAAATTTTTGAAGGCTAAGAATTCGCTAAAAAGAGTATCTAAGACATCGAGATGCCTTGTATGCAGTGTTGCCAGGTTTTGGGCGAGCCTATTCCCTTTTTGTCCATGCAATTCTACACATTTTTCCCGTTTTTATACCCGAGCAGACTTGTGCACAAGGGTATTATAATTTGGTTCACATAACGGTTGTTTGTAACAGGCAAAACGAAGCGAGATACATAGATATAGACAAATGTATACATAAATGATCAGAAAGAAAAGAAAAATGGATTAAGCGGTGACTGTTTGTCCGTCCGTTGGTCCGTACGTCTGTCTGTCCGCCTGTGCACACGATAACTCCAGTAAAAATTTAAATATCTTAACGAAACTTGGTATGTGCACCTCTTTCGGGCGTAAGACGGACGGTATTAAAAATAGACAAAATCGGACAATAACCACGCATACCTCTCATATAACGGTAATTTTAAGAAATAAGAAATCTGAAGGTTATTCACTTAAAATTGATATTTACAATAATTTTCAGACGAAAAATAAGAATATTATAAATTTTTGGAAAGTGGGCGTAGCCACGCCCACTTATGGTTACATGTGTATATCTTGGTAACCGCTGCACCAATTTCTTCCAAACTTAGCACTGTTGTTGGCCTTGGTAAAGCCATACCAAAGGGCCGAAAATTTTTAAAATCGGAGAATAACAACCACATCCCACATAACGGTAATTTAGAGAAATACGAAATGTTCGATAAATCAATAAATATTGAAGCTAATTTATTCAAAATTGATGCTTGAAACAATTCTTTACCAAGAAATACGCTTATGATAAAATTTTGGAAAATGGGCGTTGCACCGCATACTTATGATCACTTATACGTATCTCGGTAACCGTTCTAAGAATTTTTAACAAATCCGATGTGGTTATTATGCTTGCGNAACGAAACTTGGTATGTGCACCTCTTTCGGGCGTAAGACGGACGGTATTAAAAATAGACAAAATCGGACAATAACCACGCATACCTCTCATATAACGGTAATTTTAAGAAATAAGAAAACTGAAGGTTATTCACTTAAAATTGATATTTACAATAATTTTCAGACGAAAAATAAGAATATTATAAATTTTTGGAAAGTGGGCGTAGCCACGCCCACTTATGGTTACATGTGTATATCTTGGTAACCGCTGCACCAATTTCTTCCAAACTTAGCACTGTTGTTGGCCTTGGTACAGCCATACCAAAGGGCCGAAAATTTTTAAAATCGGAGAATAACAACCACATCCCACATAACGGTAATTTAGAGAAATACGAAATGTTCGATAAATCAATAAATATTAAAGCTAATTTATTCAAAATTGATGCTTGAAACAATTCTTTACCAAGAAATACGCTTATGATAAAATTTTGGAAAATGGGCGTTGCACCGCACACTTATGATCACTTATATGTATCTCGGTAACCGTTCTAAGAATTTTTAACAAATCCGATGTGGTTATTATGCTTGCCACATAAAAGCAAAACGTTGAAACGCTTTTTGTATAACGGCAAATTTCAGAAATGATTGAAACTTCAATATTTCGAAATTTAAGGACGCTAATTTGCTCAAAATTGATACACCCATGCTTACCATGCCATGTAGCGATAGCTTTCGGAAAGGTGAAAACTATATATTTAATACTTGCGCCGGTATTTAATGTTCGGCTCCGCCCGAACTTTGACTTTCTTACTTTTTAATTTTAGGTTTTCCCGTTTTTCCCCCTTTGTATATAACCAAGTTTTTAAAAATGGCAAATAAATTTTTCTACGTACATATTTTATTTTTTATGCGATCAATAACTGTATTTTAACAACTCAGTCAAAAGCAAAAACAATTCAATTTACATGTAATATTAATAATTAAAGATAATACTATAAAACATATATTGCATCTACTTACAATTTTTGAATCACTGAACACTGAGTAGTGGTCAAATGCAGAAAATGTAATATTGTGCTCCGCCGCAAATGCACATAGCTTTATCTCTGAATTTTTAGCTTGATGTGCTACCGAACTAGAGATGGGCCCCTGCCAAAAGCCCGCGGGTACGGGCTGAAATATTTGCTGTCAGCACGAACTCGTGCGTGCATGGGCGTTCAGTAAAATTTCATAAAAGCACGAAAAAGCCCGCTGCTAATACTACAAATTTGGATAAGCTTTTATTTTTATAAAAAAAAATATTACATTTTAAAACTCTTTTGATAAGAGAAAAGCAAAAAAGAAATATTTGGAGACCGATAAAAAAAATAAGATACCAGAAGTTTTGTTTACATATCTGTACATAAAATACTTTCCACTTTTTCTACTTCCCAGAAAATATATTATACAAATTTTTTATGTAAAAAGTTGATTCGCTTAGGTAAATATAAGCCGTCATCGATTCGCCAACAGTTAGCGAGTGGCGAAACGAACGAGCTCAATGAGGTACAACCAAACTCGCTATCGTCTATCCGTGCTAGCAAACTTTGTTGTTGCTTCCACATGCAAAATTCTTCTTTAAGCGACCGGAACTCAAACATAGCGAGCGAGAAGTGGCGAATCGATGATGGCTATACATGCATAAACACAAAATTAAAAATATGTACACATGTATACATACAATAAAAGTTGGCTCTTTATTTCCGGGCTGGGACGTGTACCGTCGTGCCGGGCCGGGCCGGGCCGGGCTCCACTAAAATTCTTAACGTGCGGGCTCGTGCTTGTTTTTGAAAGTTGATTTTGCACTCGTGGCGGACCGGGCCTGAAAATTTACTGCACATATTGTGCTCATAGTTTGATATGCTCGAGTTTGATTGGAGGTGGATGCTGACGGACGAGATTCTTTGCGTAACTAAATTTTAAATTCCATACAGCTTTCCCATGAATGTATCGCGCACTATTCTAGCCTAATAGTAGTACTATAATATTTATGGGCACGGCGTATGTGATTTTCCCCGTTTTCACGACCATTATTACCGCCATCCCTTTTTTGTTCAAAATTCCCGCAAAACGGGAAAAATTCACTCTTCTTGCAACGCTGCTTGTATGCAAAACTCTTTTACAATAGGGGTATTCTCGAAGTCTTGCACGATGCACGGATTTTGCAGCGATGGGAAATGTTCTTTCCCATGTATTTTGTTGTTGTGTGTTTGCAAGTTATGCAATCCTGGCACCGTTCAACGGCTTTGCATTATTTCGAGAATACCCCTAATGTCAGTAAATTGAGAAAAAATAATTGTAAGTTGGAGGCAAAAACCATTCAATTATTCGAATTTGTTGTTATTAAACTGAAAGTTATTTTTGAGATAACGAACAACACTAGACAAAAACACGTCAGCCCTCTTTTACTGACTTTTGCTTTTAATTAATTACTCTTTTTAAATAAATAATATTCCATCATATTGTCACAACTGGTACGTAACGACTCGTGCTCATAAAACGATTGCTCTTTTTGTTGTATTAGTTTCTTGCGCATATCAAGCATTTTCTGAAACATGTCAACTATAAATTATTTTCTTCCTACTTTTCAAAGTACAGTTTAAAGAAGTTCCAAAATTGTGTGGAAACCTTAAAATAATCCTTAATGAAAATAATATTACACAAACAAAATACGTGAGGAAAAATTACAGAACACCGAGCTACTGAGTACCAAGCTCGGTGGGAAGACCCCTATTACAAATTTGTGTGCTCAGAATTGAAAATTCAGTACAAATCAGGACATTATCGTACTGATTGAAGAAATTAATAAAATCAGTACGAGAGTTCAAAAATCAGTACTGTATGATAAAATCAGTGTGTCTGGCAACCGTACAACAGCAAGACGCACTCCAAAAATTAGACGAGAAGGTCGGCCAAACACTTAGCAAAAGTGTAAGCGCCAAAATAGTATTATATTTTTAAAAGTTTATATAAACAAATATATTTGCTACATAACAATGACTATGCACAGAAACTGGACTGTGCATACAATTATTTTAAGAAAATGTGCATTTTTGTGAATTCACAAGGCATAATTACGTTTCTATGGACCGTTAACTTGTCTATTTCAAATAATATTTAAATCATTAGCTAAACTTAAATACAGAAATTGCTATGGAATTTTTTGTAGTTAAATTTAACAAATGATTTAACTATACTATGAAATTGATATGTTAACGGCCCAATATATTCTGTATTTTCTGTACGCTTAAAAAGGCATGATGGGCCCATTCTTTGAAAAAAATCGATTTACTTAGTTTTAAAGTAAATCATCGACTTCGGCTTTGGTAATCGTCCAATTGTTAAATCATACCCGAACGTTCGCTTCGACTTCGGCCGAAAAATCCACCATCGGTCGGACTCTAATGTGGAAATTGTGTGCATCTGTGACGCGCAGATAAATTGGTGTCATCACATCATAAACTCATTTCGACAATACCGTCATTTTCATATGATAGTCAGTGTACAAATTTTCAGCGTTGTGCCGTTCACCGATAAGTGCAAAATTGGCATCTTCTTCAATCGGTTTATACCAAATTGTAACGATTTGACGTCTATGCAACAGCATACATATCGCACACCGTCTTCAAAAGAGTCACAAANTACAAATTTTCAGCGTTCCAACGTTCACCGATAAGTGCAAAATTGGCATCTTCTTCAATCGGTTTATACCAAATTGTAACGATTTGACGTCTATGCAACAGCATACATATCGCACACCGTCTTCAAAAGAGTCACAAATCAAAATAATACGTTTGTCAGAAAATGCAAAAAACTATTTCTTAGCACATGATAATCATATGGGCAAGGGCGACTTTATCTTAGGTTTTTTAAACAAATTATGAGAGAATTTTGTTCCAGATTTTGCTGAAAGGTAAATAAAAGCTCTGCGTACATTTTAAGAGCATAATCTCAAAAATGCCAAATTTTGAGTTGTGACTCTTTTGAAGACGGTGTCCGATATGTTAACCATGAATCACAATTTCTTTTCTTTATGGTTGGAAATAAAGGAATATTAAGAATGTGATATTGTTAAAGTTCGCAAAAAAACTTTTTCTATCATTACTATTATTATTTTTCTTTATATGAGTTAAGTTGTGTGTACTAAATTTCATATTATGTATGTATATGTTTATACAAGTATGTACACAAATCCATGTACATGTGCCCAATACTTTTTTGTGTATTAGAAATGCCAATGTGAAGACTTCTCTAACAGTGACATTCCAAAAAAATACAATCGATAACTTTTTCACCAAGATAAATATGAAATTAGGTAATTAACAACATATCTAATTTAATGGTTAAATTCGCATTCAAAACAAAGAAAAGCATTATGACTTTTAAAGACGTGAAACAAAAGGCCGCTTTTGCAAAAAAAAATAATTACAATCATAAAATATTTAAGGGTGAGGAACTTTACTCTGCTAGTCACATTTGACATACTACAAACAAATGTATGTATGTATGCATGTACCAGTGTTGCTGAGGACAAATTTTTATTCCTACCAAAGTTCCTTACCAAAACCTACCAACATTTTTTTTGAGGTTTTAATTATTTTTTTTCGATTTCAAGTTTTTTAAAAATCTTNTAATCTCAAAAATGCCAAATTTTGAGTTGTGACTCTTTTGAAGACGGTGTCCGATATGTTAACCATGAATCACAATTTCTTTTCTTTATGGTTGGAAATAAAGGAATATTAAGAATGTGATATTGTTAAAGTTCGCAAAAAAACTTTTTCTATCATTACTATTATTATTTTTCTTTATATGAGTTAAGTTGTGTGTACTAAATTTCATATTATGTATGTATATGTTTATACAAGTATGTACACAAATCCATGTACATGTGCCCAATACTTTTTTGTGTATTAGAAATGCCAATGTGAAGACTTCTCTAACAGTGACATTCCAAAAAAATACAATCGATAACTTTTTCACCAAGATAAATATGAAATTAGGTAATTAACAACATATCTAATTTAATGGTTAAATTCGCATTCAAAACAAAGAAAAGCATTATGACTTTTAAAGACGTGAAACAAAAGGCCGCTTTTGCAACAAAAAATAATTACAATCATAAAATATTTAAGGGTGAGGAACTTTACTCTGCTAGTCACATTTGACATACTACAAACAAATGTATGTATGTATGCATGTACCAGTGTTGCTGAGGACAAATTTTTATTCCTACCAAAGTTCCTTACCAAAACCTACCAACATTTTTTTTGAGGTTTTAATTATTTTTTTTCGATTTCAAGTTTTTTAAAAATCTTGATAACATAACATTTAGTAAAACTAAAACACAGCTAGTACAATAAAAACAAATCAACTGCATATAACAATTCATTTTACTGTATCCCGCTATAGGGATAAATGTACGTCTCTTTACACATATGTACATTAGGGTGCCCATCGAAAACGCTTTATTTTTGGAAATTTCAAGACCCTACCCTAAAGGTCATTTAGAGGTCGCGATCTGTCAGAAAATACGATTTTGTAGATTTATGAGTTTTTGAATGACTACTTGTGCTTCGATTTCAAAGAGCGAATATGATCTGAAAAGAGATATGGCTAGCTCTAGCTCAAACAAGTTTTCATGTTGGCCAGTGTTTTTAATTTATTGATTGCATTAAGATTTTTAATATGTTTGTTTTGCTGAATATTGTACAAAAAATAAAAATTGTTTAACTATTCCTTAAATGTATCTACACCTCGCTTAAACTCGCGCAGAGACTTTTTTAATTTAATTTTTTATACTACAACAAAAAACATAATAACAAACGCTTTAAAAACTAACCCCTTTAAACTTTGCTCTTAGTTATAATAACATTTATTAGGCTACAAAACTGCATAATCAAAATTTTACTACGAAATCTGATTAGAAAGTTAAAAATTTTCAAGAAAATTTATTGAGTTTTTATGAGTTTTGCAAAAAAGTTTAGAAATTTTATTTCTATTAATTAATTTCCAGAAAGTATGAAAAATTCCCTGTGCCTAGACTTTTGTGGTTATCTGATGCATATATTGGTCAGGGAATAATTGCCAATTTAATTTTAGACCTGCAATCGTTGCCAGAATAATGTATGAAAATTTCAGACTTAACTAAATAATAAAAATTTCATTACTTATTGGGGTGCTCTGCAACCGTTTTATTACCGGCTGATCGGTCTGCATATTCTGTCTGTCTGATAATTGTGAACTATCAGAGCCTCAGTGGATGAAATTGCAGCCTTAACTAAATCATATTTTTGGTCGGTGGTTTTTACAAGTTAAAGGCGTTCTGCCTCCTATTGCTACCCTTACTAGGGTCTAATTTCACGGATAACAATTCAACATACCTCCTGTAACTCTCTGGTAAAAAATAGACCTTAACTAAATAATGGCGAAAAAATGGCACTAGCTCTCCTAATAAAACTATCAAGTTCAAAAATGCTAAAATTTTTCATGTAGATTAGCCAAAAGCAAGTAGCAGTGGCACCACTTATGACGGCAACATAGCCAAGAGAGCGTTTTATCGTTCAGATCTGTTAGCATCGATCACAGGCGTGAATGTAAATTCTTGCATACGAGTTTAAAATCACTTTCCTCCGAGTTCGGGATTGATGCTGTACGGTTACGTGCATATTGTATTGAAACGGTGACAGGTAACAAGATCAAAGTAAATAAGGTCAATTGACACCAAGGTGTATTTAACAAGTTGGCGTTGGCCGTATATAAGTAAAAAATTACACTAACAAAATATACGCAGATATCCATACTGTCAATGGTATGAGTTACGACAAACACATAATTTTGACGTAATGCCCTCCACGGCGAAAAACTCAGCTGTCGCCCCAACACAACCTTGTTAAATACACCTTTATTG
>NW_016160908.1:16075-30338 GCF_001687245.7 Rhagoletis zephyria | reverse complement strand
ACACTATTTCACATACTAGGGCGAAATAAAGTCAATTGACATTATTACCTTTACAACAAACAATTGGAACAAAAATTTGGAAATAAAGTAAATTATGCTATTTTCTCATTCAAATGGAAAAGAAAAAAAATTTTGTTCTTGCTACGCACCCTATTATATACGGATACACGATACGGCTCCTCAACTTGTAAAACAGAACATGTCATAACAGAGTTGTTTTCATTTTGAAATACAGCACTTATTATTATTTTGTGAACGCAACTGTGCATAAATATGCGCACAAGTATAAGTAAGACACAATCTTTACCTTGGAATCAGGGCCGGCCGCAGGATTTCTCTTTGGGATGCGTTTATGTATGTCTTTCGTAACAACCAAGAATATCATTGTTTTATTTAGAGTATGCAGCAAAATTGTATTTAATTGTGGATAAAATTCAGCACAACTCAAAGAAGAGTCACATGCAATTCTTCTTCTTCTTATTTGGCGCTGTAACCGCCTAAGCGATTTTGGCCGAGTCCAAAACAGCACGCCAGTCATATCTCTTCTGTGCTAACTGACGCCAATTGAAAATGCCAAGTGAAGCCAAGTCCTTCTCCACCTGGTCTTTCCAACGCAGAGGAGGCCTTCCTCTTCCTCTGTTCCCAGCATCGCGGCCCGCGTTGAATAACAATTCATTTTACTGTATCCCGCTATAGGGATAAATGTACGTCTCTTTACACATATGTACATTAGGGTGCCCATCGAAAACGCTTTATTTTTGGAAATTTCAAGACCCTACCCTAAAGGTCATTTAGAGGTCGCGATCTGTCAGAAAATACGATTTTGTAGATTTATGAGTTTTTGAATGACTACTTGTGCTTCGATTTCAAAGAGCGAATATGATCTGAAAAGAGATATGGCTAGCTCTAGCTCAAACAAGTTTTCATGTTGGCCAGTGTTTTTAATTTATTGATTGCATTAAGATTTTTAATATGTTTGTTTTGCTGAATATTGTACAAAAAATAAAAATTGTTTAACTATTCCTTAAATGTATCTACACCTCGCTTAAACTCGCGCAGAGACTTTTTTAATTTAATTTTTTATACTACAACAAAAAACATAATAACAAACGCTTTAAAAACTAACCCCTTTAAACTTTGCTCTTAGTTATAATAACATTTATTAGGCTACAAAACTGCATAATCAAAATTTTACTACGAAATCTGATTAGAAAGTTAAAAATTTTCAAGAAAATTTATTGAGTTTTTATGAGTTTTGCAAAAAAGTTTAGAAATTTTATTTCTATTAATTAATTTCCAGAAAGTATGAAAAATTCCCTGTGCCTAGACTTTTGTGGTTATCTGATGCATATATTGGTCAGGGAATAATTGCCAATTTAATTTTAGACCTGCAATCGTTGCCAGAATAATGTATGAAAATTTCAGACTTAACTAAATAATAAAAATTTCATTACTTATTGGGGTGCTCTGCAACCGTTTTATTACCGGCTGATCGGTCTGCATATTCTGTCTGTCTGATAATTGTGAACTATCAGAGCCTCAGTGGATGAAATTGCAGCCTTAACTAAATCATATTTTTGGTCGGTGGTTTTTACAAGTTAAAGGCGTTCTGCCTCCTATTGCTACCCTTACTAGGGTCTAATTTCACGGATAACAATTCAACATACCTCCTGTAACTCTCTGGTAAAAAATAGACCTTAACTAAATAATGGCGAAAAAATGGCACTAGCTCTCCTAATAAAACTATCAAGTTCAAAAATGCTAAAATTTTTCATGTAGATTAGCCAAAAGCAAGTAGCAGTGGCACCACTTATGACGGCAACATAGCCAAGAGAGCGTTTTATCGTTCAGATCTGTTAGCATCGATCACAGGCGTGAATGTAAATTCTTGCATACGAGTTTAAAATCACTTTCCTCCGAGTTCGGGATTGATGCTGTACGGTTACGTGCATATTGTATTGAAACGGTGACAGGTAACAAGATCAAAGTAAATAAGGTCAATTGACACCAAGGTGTATTTAACAAGTTGGCGTTGGCCGTATATAAGTAAAAAATTACACTAACAAAATATACGCAGATATCCATACTGTCAATGGTATGAGTTACGACAAACACATAATTTTGACGTAATGCCCTCCACGGCGAAAAACTCAGCTGTCGCCCCAACACAACCTTGTTAAATACACCTTTATTGGCACTATTTCAATTGACATTATTACCTTTACAACAAACAATTGGAACAAAAATTTGAAAATAAAGTAAATTATGCTATTTTCTCATTCAAATGGAAAAGAAAAAAAATTTTGTTCTTGCTACGCACCCTATTATATACGGATACACGATACGGCTCCTCAACTTGTAAAACAGAACATGTCATAACAGAGTTGTTTTCATTTTGAAATACAGCACTTATTATTATTTTGTGAACGCAACTGTGCATAAATATGCGCACAAGTATAAGTAAGACACAATCTTTACCTTGGAATCAGGGCCGGCCGCAGGATTTCTCTTTGGGATGCGTTTATGTATGTCTTTCGTAACAACCAAGAATATCATTGTTTTATTTAGAGTATGCAGCAAAATTGTATTTAATTGTGGATAAAATTCAGCACAACTCAAAGAAGAGTCACATGCAATTCACCGACGAATAATTAAAAATTCTTTTAACCCTCTGCCACTGACGAGGTAGTCTAACAGAAACCGAAGGTTCGACATTTTTCCCGAGCTTAAATAGCTTCGATTAACGCCTATTTTTCGACATATCGCACGTTTAATAATATATATAATTAATTCAAAATTTCAATTTTATGAGAAAACGAAATCAAAGTTTGACAGTTGGTATACAAAAAGACAAAGGAAAAGGCACATATGTATCTACGCCATTTTTTTGGAAAGCTNCGAAAATTTACGTTTTAATTGATTATGATGCATTTGATCGAATTATGTGGCCTCACATCGTTTTATGCAATAAAAGATTTTAGTTAGTTACGGCTTTGTGCATTTCAGCGACGATGTGAGATAGGGCCTTTCTATATTAAGGCAACGATATGTATCTACGCCATTTTTTTGGAAAGCCTGGTCATCTGTTAGGCTGAACATATTCTCCTAATCAAGCTTATTAAATGTATGGTCAAATCTCCAAAAACGTAAATTTTGAACTATATCTCTATATTATTAAACATGCGATATAGTTTATTTATATGACTATTTCATTAATGAGTACTTAAAATATTGATAGAATTTCCAATTTAAATCGAAAAAAGTTTATTAATATATATCTAACATATATATTTTGATTTGGTGTCAATAAAATAGGGAAATTTCGGACACGTCAGTAGCAGAGGGTTAATACTGAATCAACATTAACATCCAGATTGCGATGAATTGTGGGAAAAGCTGGCCCACTGTGTGCACGTCTCTGCCCATGCCTGCACATGATTGATGAAATTCATTGAATTATTTTGCAAAACTAAGTAGGGGACGGTAAATGTTAAAACTGTTTTTGATAGCCTTTTTTGGTGCTCATTACGATCCGTAAGCATTGAGTTTCCGTCAGCTCCAGATTTAAAAAAACGAGGTCAAAGAGTAAAAAATCGCGTTTTTTGCAAAATTTTACGTAGAAGCTCTAGCAAAGAATCGGTGATAGAACCTTCCTGGCCTACATTAAAGCTAGATCACTCGACTACTATCTCTGAAAATACTTTTAATATACTTTTAATTTTTTTTTTTTTTTTAGAAAAAAATTAGGAACAAGTTGAATCAACCTTTTGAACGTTTATTATACTAGGTTTCCAAAAGAAGTATTATTGACGTTGGTTATTGTGGTACACCAACTGTACATTGAATTCTTGTACAAAATATGTATATCTTTCTAAGGATTCCAGAAAATTAGAAAATAATAAACTATATAGCTGACACTACGAAAATTCAAATAAGCCACAATACCCGCTAGTGTAATATTTTAATTTTGTACGTTTCAAAAAATAAATAATAAACATTCATAATCTAAAAAGATACATTTTTGGTACAAAAACTTGTAATGTGCAAATATAGGACCTGACATAAAAGGTATGTTTCATAAAACGCATGTTTCATAAAGTGCACGCAATCCTTGCACCGAAAGGGGTCAAAATCCAATGCATACCGGCTTTCCCCCCGTGCGGCCGGGTCTGTGTGGAATAATACGTGGCGCCGATTTGAAAAAGAAAAAAAAACATGTTTTTAAAAGAAACAAAACTAGCGGATTTAGAAGTCATAAAGCGCTAAATCAAGCATAAAGCCCCTCAAACATTTGTATAGCATTCATACATATGTACATAAGTGTGTACTATGTACCTGGACAAGAGACACGCAGCAAACCAAATTGCTGTGTATATATGTATGTACATACGTATGTATGTATGTATGTCTGTTGGTTAGGGCTGCCATACGTCCCGGTTTTCCCCGGACATGTCCCGATTTTAGACTATTTGTCCCGGTGTCCCGGTCCAACCTTAAAATGTCCCGGGTTTTGTTTAAGTGTCCCGGTTTTCGATTTGATTGCACAAATTTTGCATAAAAATGACTACACAGAGAAAAAACGCGTTGTAATATTAAAAAAAAAAATTATGAATTTAAATACTGGGGGAAATAACGCATAGTAACATGAATATTTTTTATTTGATTATCGTTTTGAAATGTTCGTACTTAAAAACCATACTTTCATACCACGCACACGTGGAGTTGAATCAAACTGAACATTTGAATGCACATTTACATGTCTGGCTGTAGCTGAGTGCACGAAGATGCTTGCCGCAATATGCTAATTTCCAGAGCGTCAGGGTTCAAATCTCATTACAGACAGCATAGAATTTAAATATATTTTTTTTACCTTAATTATGAAAAAGCATCCGTTAAGTGCAAAGCGCTTCATTTTAATAATGGCGTATTTCAATTGAATATTTCTATACTAAAAACTAAAATTTGTATACTTAAATTTATTACGAGATGGGTTGGTGCTCTTTCATATGCGATTTTTTTTTTAATTTAGCACATTTGGCACAAGCAATAGTTGATGATTAATATAAGTATGTACCTAAATACGTTAAAATGACATGCACAGAGTTTTACAATTATATTAAGCAAAAGCCAGAAGTTTTGAAACAAGCTCACAGCAACGAAACAAATGACTGATATTTTAATGTTACCTTGTATTTAATTTTTTTCTTTCGTGAAACCTAAATTACTTATAAGTACCGTGCCGTACAAAATTATTGGCTCGGAGACTCTATCACCTGATCACAATTTCTAATCAGATCTTTTAGAAAAATTTTGAAAATGTAGCTTTTGAGCCTATTAGTAAAGTGCAAGTCTGAAGTTACCAGAAAATTCGTTGATTTTTTGCAATTATTTATTTTTTGTTGACAGTGTCTTCCACATACAAAAAAATGTCGAACATAGGGTGAATTCCAAAACGTCAAAATACAAAGCATCAGTCTCTTTTATTTCTAGACCTCAGTAGATTTTAATGCCAAATGTGCGCAACCACGGTTAGATGCTAGCTTTCTACTAGGTTGCGCAATTAGGCTTTTTCTTCTAGTGTGGTTTAGAAATAAAAGAGACTGATGCTTTGTATTTGACGTTTTGGAACGCACCCATAGTTTGTATGGAAGAAACTCTCAGTAAAAACAATACCAAAAATCAACTAAATTTTTATGGGCTGCAAAACTTCATTTTCAAAATTTTTATAAAAAAGTCTGAATCGAAAGTTGCGAATTTCATATGCAAAATTATTGCATTTTCCCGAGTTTTGCACAAAGTTTAGAAATTTTATTTTTATGTTTTCTGATGTATTTAGTATAAACTGTATTTTTATAAGGAACAAAAAAGGTACATGCATTGTGGAAAATTCTCTGTACTTTAGTTGTGATAAATTGTTTTGTTTTGCTGGTGTACGTTGTAATGATCTCATGATCTCATTTTTTTATGTTTTTAAGTGTCCCGGTTTGGCAACAGAGATATCTGGCAGCCCTACTGTTGGTGCATATGGAAGAGGCGCCACTTTGTTTATGTTAAATATCAGTGATAGCATGTACATATATAAGTATTTATGAATACAAACTTACATATGTATGGATGTGTGTATGTGTGTACATTTATTGTCTCGCCTTTTCTAAGCTGCTACTGTCTCGTGTTCCTCTATAACAACAGGTGTTAAAGGTTTTACATTGAAACAAGTAAACAATACATTAAACGTACACAGATACATACATATATTGTGCACATATCGCCTCTTCATATTGAATATTTTATTTTGCATTTTTACACATAAAATTCTTCATTCGTTTTTAAACGACCTCAAACCCTGCCCGCACGGCTCTTATTCAAGGTTCAATGTCCATTTTTAGATCAGTCTTTCATCGCGCTGGTCGTCGTCCGCCTACTTTCTAGTTACTTTACATCTGCAAATTTCTTCATATTTTTTTGCTAGTTCCCTAACCATCTAAACTAACCACTTTTCGTAGCGCAGACTCGACTGCTTCCTCTGTTGCATTCTTTTATTTATATCTTTATGCTGGCGGTAGTCCGAAGGCGAGCGTAGCCAAAGGACATTGTTGTCTACCTGTGCACACGATCGCGTCGCCCGACGTCGTTTTGTAAAATGAATAGAAGGACTCGCCTTTGTGGTGCCAACCGCGATTAGGGAGGGCGCACGCAAATCTGGTGTCCTTGGCCAGGCGACATTTGCTTAAAATGTACATACAGACATACATATGTACATACAAGCTAACATGATGACAAGTGCATAGCCCACTGGTATAAAAGCGGTTTCGTCTGTCGAAGAATTTTCAAACGAGATTTAGTGTTTGAGAAGATAGCAACATGTCTTCGACGGTGCAACAATTCCCGGCATATGTTACGAACGGAACGTTCTTTAGCGTAACAAAACCGATTTATAAAGAAGTAAGTAAAACATACATAAATATAGTATATCGTCATTTGCAATGCAGAAAGACGTAACAAGATCGTAACTGAAATGGAAAGAATCGTGACCAATAACTTTTTTTTAGTAAATGATGTGGGATTTGTAATTCGGTAAAATCTATCATATCAATCAAAAACTGAAATTTTTATGAGTTACGACTTTTTGCATTTCAGTGACGATGTTTGTTACCGCATTTCAGGTGATAATATGTAATTCTCATAATATATGTAGTTCAAACAAACCGTAAAAAATTCACCATTTCAGATAACGAATCATACAAGCCCTACCAGTCGAGTGTCGCCTAGTCAAAATGCAGCATTGAACAGCTACGGACACAAAGGAGTACTACATTCCCTGCCACATAACCAATCGAATAATAAATCGGAACCTGCAGCAGTAGCTTTGGAAAATAAACAGAAGCGCTCACGTACAGCATTCACCAGAACTCAAATATTAGAGCTGGAATGTGAGTTCAGAAAAAATGTCTACCTCTATCGCACACGCCGCATCGAAATTGCCAAACGTTTGTGTCTACGTGAACGACAGGTAAAGATATGGTTCCAGAATCGTCGCATGAAGGAAAAGAAAGATTCTAAACTCCCTAATTGTAATGACAAATTAACTGCAAAGGACTCCCAAACTTTGAGCGAGCAAATTACACACAGAGGCATCGTGCAACGTCTTATGTCATATTCCATTGATCCTTCCATAAGACGTCAGATGGGAGTAAGTGACGGAGTTTACAATCCGAAAATGTCGCGCGCCGTAAAGTGTGCAGTCGGTTTAGAACCCGCAGCACGAAATGGAGCTCCGCCGTTATCAAGCCTATCTCCGGATCTTGGTGAAATCTTACATCATCTAAGCCAAACCACGCACATTTCAGCGGCGCTGTCCTCAAAGGAAGTGGTTGGGAGTGAATCCATGTTTAAAAACTTGAGAGAAGCTCCGCACGATGATAGCTCCAAAATAAAAGGAAGAGAAGGAACGCAAGCAGCACAGCAGAATGAATATGAATCAAATGGCTGTCCCTCTGAACCGGCGTCTGTCTCATTGCTCAAACCATCTCTTAACTTTTCTTGGTGCGAACCATTAAATTGGCTGCTGTCAGAGAATAATTTTTAGCAAATTAATAGTGAAAACTGGCTTAATAAATGTTAGATAATAAATTATTTTAATATTTATCAAATTACTGCATTTACTATAAATATATATGTAAGTATCCTATTATTTCAGTACATAAAAGATTTTCCCTTGTTACTGAACGATCTCCTTCGGATTTGTTCACTCGTTAAACTCTTTATTTTGAAAGACAGCCCTTGCTGTTTTACAACTTTCACTAATCCCTCTTTGTCCGCTTTAGCTTCTCATTCGCGTTTTCGCAGTATACATCGGAATATGAACAAAATGAATTTCAAAACTAATACATAGTTTTTCAAATTACTCGTATGAACATGAGTGCGTCGCAGGGTCGCACTAGCCAATGCCCGCTTAATTCACGGCGCCTAATAAGAACTTTTGCGTTGGCCAATGCAAACGAGCGCTTAAAATCAAAAACAGTCTGTAAAGTCAAAATATTTGTTTAAGTTAAAACCACTAAGGCGCAGTGTCTCCTCACACATACGCTAACAATAGTAACGCTGTGATACCATACGGAATATCAATCCCTTTCGGTGTCATGAGCCTTGCCGATGGTCTTGTTTCCACCTGTGAGATCTCTGGCAAGCATACATAATCTTTTTTCTATGATCTTGCAACTACAACATTGGTGCGATACGTATGCCAATAAAAGTTCTTATAAGGAAACTCAAGAGCACAGAAGTGCGTTTTCTGTTATAGGAGGGCCAAGAATCCTCGCTGTCCCACAGGATGAAAAGTTTTCCGGTACATTGGGTAAATAAGTCGTGTGAATTCTTGAATATCTTTCAAATGAAGCAATTGCTATAACTGATATTTCCTTGTTAATTCGCCACTTTTACAATTCGTGGTAATATTTATGAACTGATTTCGTAGATGCAAGATCGCATGATCGTGCATGAGGGCGTCAGATAAACTTAACCCCATCCTTCATTTAGACATCTGAAAACTAAATTCTTATAACTTAAACATAGGGCCAAAGCAGACCAACCACATGGGGTTTCTATACATTTCGGCTGCAGCGCCATCCATTGGGTCAATTTTTTGCAAAACCATTGCTTACCATAAAATGAATACGCGTTATGAACTGTGATCGGACTTAAAAAGAATTCTGTGTCGTAGAATCTGGAAAAAAATGTGGTGGTTTTTTAAAATGCACCTCATTGTCAAAAAAACCTTATAAATCCGAATTTCAAACTCAGTGCAAAAATTAAAAAATTGTTCAATGTTTCACATAAATTACAAACTTTTCCATTAGAATCTCCAGAAAAAAGCTTTTAAATTTTAGTACATGTGCAAATTTTAAGTTGCTAAAAACTGCGTTGAGTTAGGGAAATTTTTTTCTTGACATTTTCTTTATTAATTCTTTTTATAAATCATATATTTTGCATTCTAAGATAATTGAAACACGTTTCCTGTCGAAAAATTTAATATTAAGAAAATTTACTGTTTGAAAGTTTTTTTTTATTGTATCCTCCCATTCTTTGTTTACTTTTAAATCTGTTAATGAGATGAGATTTAAACATCGCCGCCGGGAATGCGAAATCTTGTATTCTCATTATTGTTACCACATTGTGTTTAGTGCTGGACAATTTTTGCTCCCAAAATTTAAAACAAAAAAAATTATGTCGAGCAAAAATTAAACTACTCCAAAACGCGAATATGTGGTAGACTTCAGACCTTGTGTGGTAGAAGAGGTAGAAGGTCAAACAAATTTTAGATCTACCACAAAATGGTAGAAGTCCGATCACTGGTTATGAATTTCAACCTCGACTCCAGTGGCACTCTTCTTTTTCATCATACAGGTGCATAGCTCACAGTTAAAATTTGAACGAAATCGGTTAGTAAATACGATTTTTATAAATAACTCTACTCCAGCTCCACCTAGCGAGTTTTCTAGTAGCATGTAATAGGACCAATTATGTAAGATATCCTCCGATAATCATACGGAACTCCATTCAGTGATTTTTGAGTTTAGTCCGAACAACGAAAACGGCTATCATTTTATGCAAATAGGTATGTAGATAGGACAGTCTATAACGAAACTCGAAAAATCTTTGCTCCATTCTTTGTGCAAAATTAAAAAAATATTCTTCAAAATTTTCTCATAAGTTTTACCTTTTACTAAAAATTAAAAACAAAGTTACAATAGTTCAATGGGATTTAGAAACCTAGGAGAAAATGGTTCCCAATTTATTATTCTCAAATACTTTTGTTTAATACATTTAATACATATAGCAACATTAAAGTTATCTTGGCAATTTAATTGAATTAAGNACTGCGTTGAGTTAGGGAAATTTTTTTCTTGACATTTTCTTTATTAATTCTTTTTATAAATCATATATTTTGCATTCTAAGATAATTGAAACACGTTTCCTGTCGAAAAATTTAATATTAAGAAAATTTACTGTTTGAAAGTTTTTTTTTATTGTATCCTCCCATTCTTTGTTTACTTTTAAATCTGTTAATGAGATGAGATTTAAACATCGCCGCCGGGAATGCGAAATCTTGTATTCTCATTATTGTTACCACATTGTGTTTAGTGCTGGACAATTTTTGCTCCCAAAATTTAAAACAAAAAAAATTATGTCGAGCAAAAATTAAACTACTCCAAAACGCGAATATGTGGTAGACTTCAGACCTTGTGTGGTAGAAGAGGTAGAAGGTCAAACAAATTTTAGATCTACCACAAAATGGTAGAAGTCCGATCACTGGTTATGAATTTCAACCTCGACTCCAGCGGCACTCTTCTTTTTCATCATACAGGTGCATAGCTCACAGTTAAAATTTGAACGAAATCGGTTAGTAAATACGATTTTTATAAATAACTCTACTCCAGCTCCACCTAGCGAGTTTTCTAGTAGCATGTAATAGGACCAATTATGTAAGATATCCTCCGATAATCATACGGAACTCCATTCAGTGATTTTTGAGTTTAGTCCGAACAACGAAAACGGCTATCATTTTATGCAAATAGGTATGTAGATAGGACAGTCTATAACGAAACTCGAAAAATCTTTGCTCCATTCTTTGTGCAAAATTAAAAAAATATTCTTCAAAATTTTCTCATAAGTTTTACCTTTTACTAAAAATTAAAAACAAAGTTACAATAGTTCAATGGGATTTAGAAACCTAGGAGAAAATGGTTCCCAATTTATTATTCTCAAATACTTTTGTTTAATACATTTAATACATATAGCAACATTAAAGTTATCTTGGCAATTTAATTGAATTAAGGTTTTCAAATAGGTGGCAACCCGCTTCAAAAATATTTTCAAAAGTAAGCTTCCTAATCCTCTTTAGTTTAATGTCCGTATTGTAATATTTCATTTATTTAACAAATTTAAATGAATAAAATTTTTCAAGCAGTTACAATATTTAATTTATGTTATCAATTAAATTAAATTAAAGTTTTCAAATAGGTGGCAACCTTCCACAAAAATATTGTCATATGTAAGCCTTTGTAAACCTCTTTCTTTTGACAGCCATATTGCAATATTTACTTTATAGTATCAATTTACTTAAACTGAAAATTTCAAACAGGTGGCAACTCTCTAATTTTTTATTTTATATTGTAAGCTAGACCTCTAGCAATACATCGGTGGAAACTGAATTCGATTCCATGCTTTAGTTTTCGAGTGGTGCGCGTACAAATATACAGACAGACAGACAAAATTCAAGAAATTGTTGATTTGGCTTCTGTAGCTAATAAAAACCCACCATATTAATTTTTCTTTAATATCTATAAGGTACAGACATCGGCCTGTTACAATTTTATTATAAGTATAGATATAGATTTAATTTATTTTATCAATTTAATACAATACAATTTTTCAACCAGGTGGCAACCCTCCTCAAAAATATTTTCGACAGTAAAATTTTCTAAACCTTTTCAATTTTATACCCATATTGCAATATTCAATTTATCTTATAAATTAAATTAAATTAAAATTTTTAAACAGGTGTTAACTCTAAAAAAATATTTTTGGCTGTAAGCCTGCTTAGCCTCTTTCTTTTGGCGCCAATACTATAATATTCACTTTTTCTTATCAATTTACTTAAACTCCAATTTTCAAACAGGTGGCAACTCTAAATTTTTTTTCTTTCTATATTTTAAGTTAGACCTCTAGCAATATATCGGTGAAAACTGCATTCTATTCCATGCATTCGTTTTCGAGTGATGCGCTTGCAAACATACAGATGGACAGACAAAAATTTAAAAAATGGTTGTTTTGGCTTCTGGTGCTCTAATAAAGACCCCCCCACATTAATTTTTCTTTAATATCTATAATGTACAGACATCGCCTTGTTACAATTTTATTATATGTATAGTTGCGAAAAAATTATATATGTACATATGTATATATGTATGCATCGGCGTAGCCAGAATGAAATTTAGGGGGGGANTACATATGTATATATGTATGCATCGGCGTAGCCAGAATGAAATTTAGGGGTTGAGGGGGGGGGCTCGACTCTATTAAGCTGGCATTTCAGAGTACTATTTTATATATATATAAGGAAAATTTGAAAGTTAGGGGGGGGGCTCGTCGAATTTCTAGTCTTCATAGAAGCATAGGGTGCTGGCTTTAACAAAGTGTCGAATCTCACACTTTTTACTAATGATAACATTTTTTGCAACAGTTTCTTTATTCTCCTGAAAATTACGTATTTTCACATTCGATAGTTTGACATGGTAGCGACGATATGTATAACACATAGCAACATGGTCATTTTTTCTGAGGAAAGGCTAGACATTTCTAATGGATTTGGGTTCGCAAGAAGTGGATGAGTATCCTTTGATACATTTTGTTGTCCAAAATATTATCATAGTGTAATAATTGCATCTGCTTGACTCGATCCACTTTTTCCTTTCAGAGTCTTTTCCAGAAAGTCAAAAAAGGAAGATCGTCTTGCCGGTTTTTTTTGTACTTCAGTAAAATTGTCGTCTTTCTGATCCTTTGTCATTAACGCTGCAATTTCTTGCTCAAGATTTTTGCTAGCTTCATTGACATTTGTGGTTGACTGGAAACCCTCTTTCTTCATAAGGCTAAACGTTTGGGAACGGAGACTACCAAAATCGAGCAAAGTGCACAAGCCTCTGATTTTGTTAAACTCCCTTGCTTTGTATCCAGTTTTTCGAATATTCCAAAGGACATTGGGATTATTAGAGAGATAGTAACGTAATAAATTCCGAAAATCTGTAAAAATGAATAAAAATGTTTTATTTGATTACCGTTTAAAAATGTTCGTATTTAAATCAAGTGAAAAGTGTTAACAAAATGGATTTTTCTATTATACATACACTACGTACACAAGAATGATAGAATACAAGATTGCGCCGATCAGAGAGGATTTTTGAGAATAACTTTTGTGTGACGTCACACTGGTGCAATTGCGAGAGAGAAATGCCAAAACGCGAGCAAGAATGGAAGAAGAAGAAAAAATGTTGCAAGGAAAACGTAAACAAGTAGCACAAGTGTGACGTCATGCGAACAACGATTCTGTCAAATTCGTTAAGAGAGGAATAGCGGTCCGAGATCGGCGCAACCTTTGTATTCTCTCAATCGTGACTACGTATATATAATGGAAATATTCAATTCAAATACTCCCGTATTAAAATGAAGCATTTTTCACTACACGAATGGCGTTTTGCACGTATCGGATGCTTTTTCATATGTAATTAAGAAGGTATATGTATACCAAGAATGATAGAATACAAGATTGCGCCGATCAGAGAGGATTTTTGAGAATAACTTTTGTGTGACGTCACACTGGTGCAATTGCGAGAGAGAAATGCCAAAACGCGAGCAAGAATGGAAGAAGAAGAAAAAATGTTGCAAGGAAAACGTAAACAAGTAGCACAAGTGTGACGTCATGCGAACAACGATTCTGTCAAATTCGTTAAGAGAGGAATAGCGGTCCGAGATCGGCGCAACCTTTGTATTCTCTCAATCGTGACTACGTATATATAATGGAAATATTCAATTCAAATACTCCCGTATTAAAATGAAGCATTTTTCACTACACGAATGGCGTTTTGCACGTATCGGATGCTTTTTCATATGTAATTAAGAAGGTATATGTATACCAAGAATGATAGAATACAAGATTGCGCCGATCAGAGAGGATTTTTGAGAATAACTTTTGTGTGACGTCACACTG
>NW_016160908.1:0-15995 GCF_001687245.7 Rhagoletis zephyria | reverse complement strand
TGAGCTCTTTCCGCACGCTGGGAACCCCGCAGATTTTCTTTGTAAATAATAGGCACCGCACCACGTTTTAAACGACGAAGTTTTGCAAAACCTAAAGCANCAAAAATTTTAGTGAACGGACGTGTTGTGCGATACTATTTTCAGCACAAATTGGCTTTTACAAGATATGCATTTGCATATGTAAGCGCTACTTTTTTGTATGTCCCCGTATATTAAAATGTTTTNTTTTCTTTGTAAATAATAGGCACCGCACCACGTTTTAAACGACGAAGTTTTGCAAAACCTAAAGCATTTACGAAAACGATATTAAATGCAATTAATATGAAAATACACAATATGTTACCCATTTCGAACTGTGTATTATTTTCAATATCTTCACTAGTAAAGTTCTTCATGCACACATATGTAGGTAGCTCGATTTGGTGTTTAATGCATAATCGCCGGCGANTACTGGCATGTATACACAGCAGCAAGCTCATGCCACCAACAGCGATGTTGTATGCTTAAGATTTCTACTGGGATGCACAGCGGTGACAACACATACAAACATACACAGACATGGTATGNTCTTCCACTTTTTCGCCAGGTTCGCGTCCGTAGGAAACGAAAAAAACTTATATCGCATGCTTTCCTTTTGTTTTCACTATTACACTTTGCCACTGCACACTTCATTTTGCTTTGTAATGTCTCAATAATTGTTTAAAACCACGCAGAAATATTAACGCACAAATATTAAAATTGTTATTTGGATTTTTCGATGCTCACAATCAACAATTACACCAAGATGACGACACGCACACAGCTGATTCTGTCAAAATACAAAGAGCGGATTAGCGGCACCGCGATTGGCGCAATCTCTATTTCTCTCAATCGTGGTATGACATAAAGGCTCTGTTATGCATACTTGGCATTGCATGCACTGCTATACCATTTTTACGTAGAAATCAAAAACCAACAGACTTCTACGTATGTAGTGCTGTGCGTTCGATAACCGATTACACGCGAGGCTCATTTAACAGATTTCTTATGTGACAGCTCTCAAGCCATGCCAAGTATGCATAACGGAGCCTTAATGCACTAATCGCGCGCTGTGATGTTTATTCAAACTCAACATTTGAAAACACTTTTACATGTATAGCTGTAGATGAATGTGCAAAGACGCTTGATACAATTAGTTGCGGCCAAGAAGGTCCGGGCTCAATTCCCATCAGACGGAACATAAAATTAATTTTTTTTCTTCTTAATTACGAAAAAGCATCTGTGCACTTCACAACCACATATTTTATAACGTATATACTCAAATTTAAGACGAGTTGGGTTGGTGCTCTTTCATATGCGTATTTTTTTTTTCAATTTAGCACGTTTTTTTAATTCTAAGGGCCAGTTGCTCAAAGCCTGGTTGACATCATCGGTTCACATTGTTATCGACGTTTTCGACTTTATGCATATAACACGGTGTCGGTAACGATGTTTAACCGGGGATTAGTGTCAACCAGGCTTTGAGCAACCGGCCCTAAAATTTGTTTCCCTCAGAGTTGGATGTGAGTTTATGACATTCGATATGATACTAGGGTTCTGGTATTCGATTCCAAAAAATATCGTTTTAAAACTATCTAGTAGAAAATATCGGTATCGAATGCCAAAGTATCGAAATGGTATCGTATCGTATCGAAATTCATAGAAAAAATGTAATCTTACCCTTCGACATCGGCCATTGTTTACTTCGAAATGTCATCAAAGTATCAATTAGCTTAGCGATGGGCAGTTTGCTTTCTGTATACTAGGGTTGCCAGATTTTTTATGCGCGAAATCAGTACATTCGACTTTTTCATGCTAAAAAAATCAGTACTTTTCAGTACATTTTTATTCAAAGCAAAATTATGAATGTAAGTAACAGAAAATAATTTAAAACGCCCGAGCTCTTGTTTTTAACAATATTTTGGTATATAAATAAAAAAATGGTTCATAAGAAATAAAAGTGTTATTCATTTCAACATGAGTGTTCACATCATTATACATAGGAGCCAAGGCATTAAACAGGTAGTATCAGTAGAGCAAAAACAACATTTGCGTGTATTTTGTTGTTGCTTCTGGTATCGAAAGTGTCAACAACTGTTCTGAGTTTTTTCTTCTAAATCAAAGGGTGCCATGTGAAATACAAAAATAATAAAAAATTTAAATTGGAAAAAATAAAAATTGTTGCAACTTTCTTTCCTAGTAAATTTGTTTGCTTCTCGAAGCATTGATCCATCCTTTACAAGGGCCAGTAATCAGCGGTTGTGCTGCTGAGTTGGGCGAACGTTCCAAAAGCTGCTATTCAATCGCTTGTTTTGTATGGAAAAAGGTTTCACATGCAAATGGATTTTAACAATTCAGAATTTTTGTGAGAAAAATTTAAAAATATTTGACATTTTCGAGACCAAATAATTTGAAAATAAATCAAATCAGCTGCTCTACTGATACTACCTGTTCAATGTACCTTGATAGGAGCCAATAAATTATTTTATATTTGTGACTTTTTGAATAGTAATAACACTGTACGGCAAAATCAACTGTTTTTCTGGGTATCGGACCAAACCAATTTCTTTTAAGAGATTTAGTCATTGGTAAGTAATTTCTCCGTTCGAAGTTCGAAATTGGACCTTTGGTAAAAAATTATTTTAAATTACTGTATGTGAACTACTAAATAAAAGTAAAAACATAGTCGTGGTACGCCCTTTTCTCTTATTTAAACGATATATAACTTTTTCTATGTTACAGTGCTATAAGGGGTCAAAGGTCGGGTCTACGAAAAATTAAAAATCTTATATTTCAAACAAGTTTGAACTGATTAACAAAAATTAATATCGTCACAAACGTGATTAAGCCCGCTTTCTTCTGATATGCAATTTGTATACTTCGTATGTATAAATCTGAGAAAAAACATTTAAAAGGAAAAAATATCTTTTTTTATAAAAAAAAAATATTTTAAATAAAAACGCCATACGGCTTCACTAGTAGTTCATAAAATATAAAAATGTTATTCATTTTAACATGAGTGTACACATCATCGTGCACAGGAGCCAATAAATTATTTTATATTTATGACATTTTTGAATAGCAATAATGAGATCATTCCCATTTTCAGTGCTTAATTAGTCAAAGAATTCTATACATTTCATTTTAAAATTAGTTTTAATTTGAAGTTTACTTTCAAAAATTTTAATTAGAAGCCGGTTTCTCTCTTTGCGCCAGGAAACAAACTTCATTCTTAAGATCCTCTCATACTGTAAAAAAGTACCACTTTTTAAGGAGTTCATCTATATTTCCTCATGGCTTAAATAATTTTCCAACTACGCAAAAACTGTGAAAGACTAAGTCCCCTTTCAGACACGTCAAGTTTTGAAAGCAATTTTTTTCGCATTCTCTTTTGTGTTTTCTATTTGCTTCCACACGCGTCAACTTTAGTTGAATTAAAGTCCTTGGTTCTTTAAATGGGAAGCAACGAAAAGTTCATAAGAGACAAGAAAACTTGAAACGAATTGACGGTACGGAGGTATCTGTACTCTTCCCCTCTCTTCTCACCTCCTTCGCCTACGAACGAGCAGACTTGAAAGCAAGACTTGACGTGTCTGAAAGGGGACTAAGAATTCACTAAAAAGAGTATCACTAAAGAGAGTATAACTCTATGTCTTCTATGCAAAACTCTTTTACAGAGTCAGTAAATTGAGAAAAGGAGTTGTAAGTTATAGGCAAAAGCCATTCGAATATTGAAATTTATTGTAATTAAACTGAAAGTTATTTTCGAGATAATTAAAAACACTCGAGAAAAATGTAAGCCTTCTTTTTAAATAATTTAAGCTCCATCATATTATCGCAACTGGTACGTAACGACCCGGCGATATGCCCATAAAACGGTTGATCTTTTTGTTGCATTAATTTCTTGGGCATATCAAACATTATCTAAAACATGTCAACTATAATTAAATTATTTTCTTCTTATTTCTTACAGTACAGTTTAAGGAAGTTCCAATGTTATGTAAAAACCTTAAGAAAATACTAAAGTATTTTGTTTGAATAGAAAATTCAGTACAAATCAGTACAAATTTTGAAAAATGAGGACATTAGCGTACTGATTGAAGAAATGAATAAAATCAGTACAAGAGGTGAAAAATCAGTACTGTACTGATAAAATCAGTACGTCTGGCAACCGTAGATGGAGGATTTTTCTGACTAGATTCAGTGACCATCTTTTTAAGTGGACTAATAACTCGCCTACCTTTATTTTCTCGGCTATCCTCAGAGTGTGGAGGATTGTCGAGACATGTGAAAGACTTAACCATTTTTTTCGTAATGCATAACTTTCTCAACAAGAACCGACAGATCCTTCCCGATCTCGGAAAACCCGTTTCTGGACTGCGTAAAGAATTTAAATAAATCAACTTCGATTGATCTACATTTTTGACAAAACCAACGAAGACCCTTTCCCTCATTAATAGCGTCTAACACCGTACCGCTCAAACCAGCACATTTTATATGGGCAATCCCATCGCAGAGCCAGCATGACACATAGGAGTCGTTTTTAACGTGGCAATTGGTGTAAATACACGGCATGTGTAAAATTATATTTATTTAAAGGTTTTAGAAGCAAAAAAGCAAAACAGTTTTGAAAGCGATGTATCAATCAGAGAACCAATCAGCTGGTAAATATCGGTTTGAAAGCTATGTAGCGAACAGTTTTAAATACACTTTATGCTTGAGACCTAATAAACACAACGCAAACAGCTGTGACAAAGATGAAACAGCAGAAATGACAAAAGGACAAAAAGAGCAAAATCAATGTGCACAAACAAAAACAATTGTACAACAACAATATATTACATGAAACAAAACACTCGGCACATGCAGTTAAGAATATCAAATTAATAAAATTTACAGGAAATTTTGATATTTTATTTATCTTTAAATTGTGCACCAGACGTTTAGTCACACTTTTTTTAATATTTTACTTTATTAAGCGTAAACAGATTTATAAAACACAAAATTTAAACAGAGCACAAAAAAGCACAGCTTCACAGCTTTGACGTTTGCGTATATATATTTGTTTCGTATAAGTCTGCAAAGGTAAATGTTCATTTATTTATACATACACCGGCGTTCAAATAATTAGCACCGAAATTCAAAATGATATTGTGTACAACTTGTTTATTTATTTATTTTTATTAATTGCTTAAAACCCAGAAAATGTTTCGAAATTTTCAGCAAAATTTCACTTTTTTGTCACTTGTCAGAATTATTCGAAAATTTTCTGGTAGACATTTTAAAACACTTTCAATATTAATACAAAAATGTGCAGGTTTGAAGCTGCTACAAATTCCAGTTGATTTTTGAAAGTTCTTTTGCTGACGGTGTTACGCATTTCGTTTCATACAAAGTACGTTCCAAATTTTTTATGTGCAAGAAGATACGAAAAAAATTATTGAAAAAACAATAATTAATAAATTAACTAATTAATAATAAATTAATAATCGACATTTAATATTTTTTTTTTTGTAAATTCTATATGTAAAACTTTGAACCAAACATTTTTCTAAAAATTCTGATAAAAAAGTGAAATTTTTCTGAAAATTATTCAATTTTCTATGAGTTTTAAGCAAAGTTTGAAATTTACAATTAACTCGTTCATATTATAGAATGAACACTATTTTTATAAAAGATGAACGAAAAAGTGATTTTATGACAAATATTTTAATTATTTAAAAAATCCCTACGGAAAGTTTTTCTAGTGAGTGTATTTATTTCGACTGTTATAATTTCAAAATAGTACCTCTCATTGCAGTATTCTTCCCCAACGCAATAACTTTTAACTCCTCTACTTCTCCTTTTAGGTCCATTATAATGCCTGACAATTTTTCTTTTATTATTTCATAGATCAATATTTAATTTGTCATACGCTCGTGGCCACGCACACGTTACCACCACTTTTTTTAAAGTTGGTAGAATTTTGTAAATTAATAAAAAAATATTATTTTTTTAAATACAGTTCAAACCGCAACAAAAACATAAAAGTTTCAAAGTTGTGTCCAAAATTTGGAACAATTCAAATTCAAATTGACACGTATCTTGGTGTGGCGTGCTCGTATTTTCTTTATTTTGCTAGCTCGAATTTTTGCCATTGTTAGAAATTCATGAAACTGTTAAATAAAAAAAAAATAATAATGATAGTAATTGTCTACGGAAGAAATAGTTAGTTAAATTAAATATACTTCAGCTCCAAAATGTATTCCAAATTGTTTGAAGTAACATAGCACATGTAGATGCATATATGTATAGTAACCATAAAACACAACCTTTTAACTCGTGAATTTCCTTTTATCTCAGCCATCTTTATTATTTTTTATATACAAGTACTTTTATTTAAATTTTTTTTTGTATACCTCTGTGTACTAGCGGCAACAAAACGATACTGTCTTTGTAGGGTAAAGATACTAGCTTGTAAGAGATTTCATTTAGATTGAACAATATTTCCGGGCCAAGTCGCATAGAGCTTACAACACCAATCCCGAGACTCAAGGAAGAAACAGGTGTTGTAAAAAAAATTTCTGGATTTAAAAAAGCTCTTGCAGTAAAATACTGATTTTCCAAAAATCTGTAATTTTTAACAAGGTGTGAGATGAAGTTGAGCAATAATAATCAGGAAAACTTGTTGAAAAATAAGCAGACCATTCACTTGTATATGATTTTAGTACTATTTCAGAGTTTTTCTTAAATCCTTATATTTTTGGTACCTCTTAAAATGGCAATAAATTAAACTTGTTGAAAACTTGTTGAGGAATATGCTGATGTTTCTTATTGCTTTCCATCACAATTTGCAAATTGCTTTCAAAACTGTTTGCCGAAAATGTATCCAGACAACCAAAAGTTCTCGCACAATCGGTTAAATGCAGTAGATTATGTACGTTTGAGGTAACGCTTGTTTCTCCGTAATAATCTGCAAACGTCTCAACAAAATATTTCAACACATTATTTGCTGTTTTAATATTCGCAGAAAAATTTTTGGGATACAAAAGAAGTCTATATGCGAAATTTGGGTGTACAAAATGATAGTACATGTCACCATTTAAAGCATCTTTGAAAACAATTAATCCCGTGGATAAAATAAACTGCCTGAATTCTATAGCCTTCCACCGCGGCAATGCTTGAAAGCCTCTTGGTTTCCGCACAAAATCTTTTGAAATATAAGGTGCTAAAGAAGTCAACAGGGACGATAGCTGAATATTTCCTTGAGAACCAATTTTAATGGAGCTTTTGCCATTCAATATAATGTTAATCATTTTTTTAACGACGCCAAGATTAATAATATGCATGGCATCTAAAGGGAATTGCGTTACCATTTTTAAATTTACTTCCTCAAGGCAATGGATCCTCTCTTTATAGAATGGTATATGGAAACCTTTATCAGACCTATTGGCAAAATCAATGTCAGTTCTTAGATCGCCAATTAATGAACGGAAAACTATAACATTACTAATTTTTTGGCCTTTTTGTGTGCATTTAGAGCACCCGTTGAGTGCAGTGTGGCCTTTTATACCACAAACATAGGAACGTGCAGGTGTGTCACAAATAAAGGCTCGTATAAGAACCTTTATTGAATGGTCCTTACATGAAAACCCATTTGTTGACAAGTGTTTAACTTCTTCAACAAAATCATGCAAATAGACATCGACGACATATGGTTTTTTCTCCCCAATGTAACTTCCAATTAGGAAGACAGGTTTTCTTTTTAAATTAGATACACGGCCTAAGATTGGCCATAGACCTAGTAGCGAGCTTTTGAATAAGGGTAATCCGTCTATTCCTAATCAAGTTGCACTTCCTCTCATCCTTCCTCAATAATTTCCTCTATTACTTTTTCTAATTGTTTCGCTATTCTAATACGGACGTATTGCCCGAAATTTTGCTTTTCCGCCACTGCCTACGTATGGACTTCCTGTGATTCAGAGGAGTACTATTCATAACTTAAGCCATCAAGTATCGGGAGATAATCGAAGAAACTGGGACGAATATTTCGAAGTTTCTACCCGAGCAACGAGCAGTATTTGAAACAATTATGATTAGTGTTGTAAATAACGCAAGTAAAATCTTCTTTCTCGATGCACGAGGTGGCACGGGTAAAACATTTGTTATAAGAACATTGTTGGCTCGAATTTGGAAAAACAAGCAAATTGCACTTCTGGCATTGCGGCAACTCTTCTGCCAAGAGGAAGGACAGCCCATGCTACATGCAAGCTTCCCTAAACTTAGCAGCACAAGCAACACCTACATGCAATATAAGAAAAGGAACGGGTTTATCAGAAGTGCTTAAGCGATGCCAGACATGGTTGCCACTCGCCAACATTTTTTTCTACCAAAATCACTTAAGAAAAGTTACCAAAAGTTACCAAATCTTCACTACCAAAATCTTCACTTCTTCAGTGAGAAGAAAATATACTGAATAACACTGCTATATTTCATAACAAATATGTATATACTTACAGCCCGGTTCTGTGCACTTAATAAATTCAATATTTTTATAATTTGTCAATTTTTGATTATTTATCAAGAACTCCCAATTCTAGCACAGAAGTTTAAATCTATTTTCTTGATAAATTATCAAGATTGAAAATGCTATTGACAATTATAATTTTTTTTAATAGAAAAANTTGGTTGTTTATTCGCAGCAAATTCCTAATAAAACAATATATTTTATATTTAAATAGGTTTGTTTTGTGAAATTCAACAATAAAAACCCACAGACAGTTTCCTTATTAGTTTAAATTACATCCAGCAACATGCGATCAGCTGTTTTTTGTACTGGCAAATTCTTACAAGTAAAAATTTATCCAGTAAAATCCAGTAAAAACTTGCAACTTCAACTGTCATTTTTCGCTCTCTCAATTTCCCCTACTTTGCAAGTTTTTGCGTACGAAAACGCCAAAACATGAAAATTCGTAAAAACTTTTGCTGTATTTTACTGGAAATGAGTAAACAAACGCAACTATTGCCAGATGGCCAGTATTAAAATGTGGAGGGTAGAATTCAAAATTGGTGCTGCCACTTTAATTCAAATATTTCCAGTATTCGAATATGAGATGACTAATTTAATCGAAGTAATTTTGTAATTATGCACATTCAAAACATAATTCATTTATTTCTAGTTATGCAGATAAATGTTTAGTTGCAAATGTTACCAAAATGAAATAAACGTTACCAAGTTACCAAACTGTTTAAAAGTTACCAATTTTGGTAGAAAGTTACCAATTGTGGCAACCATGATGCCAGATTGACGTCTGGGATGAATGCACTATGGCTCATAAAGCGGCTTTAGAAGCCTTAGACCGAACACAACAGGGTATTTGCAGCAACAAGAAAATATTGGGCGGTAAAACATTGGTTTTGGCAGGCGACTTTAGACAAACATTGCCTATAACTCCTAGAGGTACAAGGGCGGATGAAATAAAGGCCTGTTTAAAATCATCACATCTGTGGCAAAGCGTGACAAAATTCAAGCTGTGTACAAATATGAGAGCCCATGTATATGGGGATCAATTGTCGAATAAATTCGAATCTAATTTATTGAAACTTGGAAACGGTGATTTACAAACCGACACTGAAGGCGAAGTTCATCTTGCTTCAATAGCCACCATTGTTGAAACTGTAGAGGAGCTTAAAACGAAAGTCTTTGGTAATCTTACGGAAAATTATGCGAGCCATCAATGACTGTGTGAGAGAGCCATTCTAGCTCCTAAAAATGTTACGGTGAACAACATCAACTTTCAGCTTCTGCAACAGCTCCCTGGTACTGCGCGCATGGACAAATCTATAGATACCGTGCCATGCCAGGAGGAAAGTGTACATTACCCAGTGGAGTTTTCGAACTCACTCGAGCCCTCAGGAGTGCCNCCCATAACCTAAATTTGAAAATTGGTATGCCTGTTATTCTTCTGCGTAACCTTGATCCACCCAAACTTTGTAATGGAACAAGACTGGTAGTAAGGAAAATGATGACAAATATAATTGAAGCAACAACTGGAAGACGTTTTTATGCCAAGAATCCCATTAGTTCCCACAGAACTCCCATTTTAATTTAAAAGGCTTCATTTTCCTTTGATGTGTTTGAGGTGTTTACTTAAACAGATAAATTTCCCTTTCGCATATACGTATATTTTTATCCACTGCTTTATATAAACGAGCAAAAACGAATCTTCGTTGCCCCTTATCGAGAAACTTCGGTCCAGTTTAGTTATTTGTACAATGAGTTTCGGTTGTTGTGTCCAAACGCATAACCTGAATCCAAAAACTTTTACATACTCGCGTAATCAAAGGATTAAACCTTATTTAAAATAAATGTTTCAAATTATTAATAAGTTCGGTTTTCACTACGCACGTTTTTGCAAATTTCGATGTGGGTCCTGCGCAAAAATACTGTGATATGCACAAGAAATATTGTATACCTTTGACATGCGGAAGTCCCTCTTTTCCGGCAACAAAGAAAGGAGAATTTTACTTAGTGAGAGTTATAATCCCTAAGCGCGGCCGAAGGCAGAAGCAAGCGCAACAGGTGGTGGACCTAACAAAATGCATGTTTTCAATGGCTTGGAAGAAGCTGTTATTGTATTAACTGGATTGGGAACCAGTTCTGCAGGCATAGGAGGAGTTCTGGCTTGTGGTTCAACAATTAAACCAGAAGCTGTTGTAGATGCGCCCATGGTTACTAATCCCGGCAGCTCCGCATACCTTTGTGAGTCCATATTAAGGGTATCAAATTTCCTCTCAAATGAGATAAAAATTTTCAAAATCCATGCTTTCGTTTTCAACAAATTTTGATAAAAAAAAAATTTTAATTTGAAAAAATATACCGTTATATTCAGCTCAATCGAGAATCGGAGCTGTTCTGCATTTGTTCCAAAATTTTAATTCATAGTCGCGCCNACGGTACGGTTTAGTTATTTGCCCAATGATTTCGGGTTATTGTGTCCGAAATGACTACACGCAGTTGTAGTCAAAGGTCGNGTAAGTACCAATATTGCAGTAGCAGCCACTGTGGCAGTGATAGGAATAGTGGAACGGTACGGTTTAGTTATTTGCCCAATGATTTCGGGTTATTGTGTCCGAATTGACTACACGCAGTTGTAGTCAAAGGTCGACACTTTATTTTAAAACCCAATTTTGTAATTTTCGTTCACTCATGTATTAAAAATTTCGGTCTGAGATATGCACTTTTTTACAAATTGGACAAAAATACTGTTTACCAAGTTTACATTTCCGGTATCGAAATGCTAATTTTAGAGCATTTTCAATTGGTTCCCCAGGGGCCTGTGGAAGATTCCGAGTGGGTGGGATATCATGAGCCACGCCCTCTCCCCTCCACCCACTAATCCAAAAATAATGGGCAAATAACTGAGAGTGTAAAATTAATTGGTACACTTTTGCATTATTTATTTTATTTAATGTTACAAAAAGGTCTGGCGGGACTTGAAAAGCCGGACAAGTGTGAAGGCTCGTGACGGGAAAAGACAGCAGGCGTTGACCGGTAACAGGCCCCTTGACCAAGCGCCTATGACGGAGCTTGAAAGGCGTGTGATTGGTCTAATTGGCAGCAGCTACGTTGAGGGTAATGATATTCCTGAGAATATACCGACTGAGGAGGTAATCTTCAATTAAATTAATTAGTTCAAGGGCATTGCAAAAATTGTTTTCAATAATAGGAATTTCAATTGGCTCGGGAGTATGGGGACGAAGGCGTGTTTAAATTGTTAATTGATGAAGACAATGAAGCACGCTGCGAAACCCCAAAAACATCAACACCAAAAACCCCACGCAGGTCTTTCAAAAAGAAGCGGGTGGAAGGGGACACCGACTTGCGGATGAAAGTGTTGGAGATAGCTGAAAAGCAGGCAGATGGTCTAAAGGTATATTCAAACGTGGAATAAACGAATATATATATGTAAATGAATAAATAATTTGTTTTGTTTTCCAACAGATGCTAGCCGAATGCAGTTCGGCGAATACAAGGCTAGCGAACTCAATGACGGAGGCCACGAATGCACTGTCGGGCGCTATTTTGACCTTGGGCGAAGGTTTGAAAGCCACCGCCGAAGCTTTCAATAATCTAGCCAACTCCATAAATAAAATATAAATACATATGTACATAAAGTGGTGGGAAAAATAATTGAAACCAAAAACGTTGAGAAGTGTTGGATATTTTTCTTTTGTTTATTTAATGTTTAATAATTTTTTATAAAAGGGTAAACTCACTAAATAACAACTAGCATACATGTAAATCAAAACTTCAAACTTTGTACAGAATTCAAAAAAAATCCAAGTTTTAAAAACTTTGTAATAAGAGTTTTCTGAAAAATTCTGAGTACAGAGTTTTGAAGCTCATTCAATTTTAGCGTAACAATGTGCAAGTTTCAAGTGGCTAACATTTTTCAGAAAAATCTTATTACAAAGTTAAAAAGCTGTATACTAAGTTTTTAAAACTTGAATTTTTTTGAATTCTGTACAAAGTTTGAAGTTTTGGTTTACATATATGCTAGTTGTTATTTAGANAAAAAGCTGTATACTAAGTTTTTAAAACTTGAATTTTTTTGAATTCTGTACAAAGTTTGAAGTTTTGATTTACATATATGCTAGTTGTTATTTAGAGAGTTTAACTTTTTATAAAAAATTATTAAAGATTAAATAAACAAAAGAAAAATATCCAAAACTTCTCAACGTTTTTGGTTTCTATTATTTTTTCCAATACTGAACATATCTACATCTAGTCTTAGAGAAGTTATCAAATTTTATTTAAATGAATGNTTGAAGCTCATTCAATTTTAGCGTAACAATGTGCAAGTTTCAAGTGGCTAACATTTTTCAGAAAAATCTTATTACAAAGTTAAAAAGCTGTATACTAAGTTTTTAAAACTTGAATTTTTTTGAATTCTGTACAAAGTTTGAAGTTTTGATTTACATATATGCTAGTTGTTATTTAGAGAGTTTAACTTTTTATAAAAAATTATTAAAGATTAAATAAACAAAAGAAAAATATCCAAAACTTCTCAACGTTTTTGGTTTCTATTATTTTTTCCAATACTGAACATATCTACATCTAGTCTTAGAGAAGTAAGTNAACCTTTTATAAAGCTACTTTATTTTTTATGAATAAGGCCATAAGTCTTTATTTAACTTAACTTAACATTATACATATGTGCCTGAATTTAATTTTTTGTTATTGTGTTATTGAAGTTTTATAATACCTTAAATAGTAAGATTTTTATATTTAAGATACTACAAATGTACCTACAGTAATGTGACCACGTCAACCGATTTCGATAATTCTTTTTACATCGGAAAGGTAGTGCCTCAGAGGTGGTCCCATACTAATTTGGTTTAGATCCGACCGTTGGATCATGAAATATATATATACACAAATATACNCAACCGATTTCGATAATTCTTTTTACATCGGAAAGGTAGTGCCTCAGAGGCGGTCCCATACTAATTTGGTTTAGATCCGACCGTTGGATCATGAAATATATATATACACAAATATAAAATTTTTTTTTTATATGAGAATTGAAGTCGGTTTTGTTTTTTGCTTAAAAATTACCCGTTTTTCTTTTGTTTGTTTAATATTTATAATATTTTTTTTGATAAAAATGCAGCTCATTATCTAACAAAAACCATAAGTGTAAATTTCAAACTTAGTAGAAAAATTTGAAAAATTCAACAAAATTTTACAACTAGACACTTTTTATTCAGAATATGTAGAAAAATTCGAAGTATGCAGTTTTATAGCCCATTAAATTGGAGCTTGATAAAGTGGAAGTTTCAAGCAGCTAAAAATTCGCGTTTATTTTTGATATTTTTTTTTGAACACACTTTGTATCAAAGAACATAATAACACCATCGGCAAAAAAATATCAAAAATAAACGCGAATTTTTAGCTGCTTGAAACTTCCACTTTATCAAGCTCCAATTTAATTCGCGAGTTTCGCACAAAGTTTAAATCTTTGATTTATATGGTTTACATTATTAACTTAACTGCATATACATATTTAAAAAAACAAAATATTAAAATTCAAAGAATCCTGTAAACTTGATAATAGAAACATCTGAGTATTGTTCGTAGGTAATTTTCCACATATTTTAACGTATGTTCAGGAAAAGAAGTTAGCAATTAGTCGTTCTTGAACACGTTTTGTCGCGGAAGATGGTGCATTTGTATTGACAGGAATTATTGTCAGCTGAGGTGTTTGCTCACCCGAACGCATGTTGTGCAACACTGCGCACGCGTTAACAACTTTACCAGCGAATTTGGGATCATAAAGGAGCACTCTTTGCTGCGATAAACAGCGCCATGTTCCTTTAAGAACGCCAAAAAGTCTCTCAATTGGATTGCGAGCCTTACAGAGCGCCTCATTATACCGAAATTTAGGTGTCGCCTCTGGTTGGTTTGGTAATGGCGTCATAAGCCACGGCTCCAATGGGTATCCAGAATCACCTGCAGTTTTTTTTTTTTTGTAAAATTGCATTATTAGATGAATTAAACTTAACTTGCCTATCAAAAACATGTGATTGCCATTTTCATAAGATCGCTGCATTACTCTTCTTATGGCAGACGAGCTTCAAATATATGAGTCGTGCCGTGCCCCCGGAAACCTGGCATTCACGTTCAAAATTTTCAAATTGGGATCACAAATCTATAGCAAATATAGCAATAACAAGTATAACCACATATTTATTTTTTTAATTCATAAAAACTTCGCTTACCATTTGAACGTTTATTGAGTGGTAGCCATGATGGTTCACGTAAGCCTCCTCATGACTTTTGGGACCTAAAATCGATACATGGGTGCAATCGATTGCCCCTATAGTGCGTCCAACAAATGAAGAAGGTGCTAACGCAAATATTTCTTTTGTAGCTTGGCGTTCAATCTGGGTCATTGGAAACTTTACTTTGGTGAAAAATAAATTACTGTTGATCGCATCTGTCACCCGGTGTACGCAACGGCTTACTTACGACTGGCTCATTGAAATGCCCCACTGCTCTCCTACAGGGCGTTGGTAACAACCAGTAGCATAAAAGCGTAAAGCAGACAGAACCTACCAAAATGAAAAGTCGTTTTCTTAAGTATATTACGTTGTAAACATCCTAAACATTGACTTACCTGTTTTTCATTAGATAAAGCAGTTATTCTGGATCCTTTTAAATTATTATCCAGCTGTGCAACTACGTCGTTGGCCACGTCGGGACTTAACCGCATCCCAGAGTGCACGTCGATCTGCTGGGTGTGTATTTAGCTCCGGTCCGTCCCGGAAAACATCATACAGCAAATACTCAAGGGCCATGTAGCCGTACACTCTATTTCAACAAATCTCAATTAGCCACACAATTAGCCCTTTTGCTACCTATTTGGGGTTGACTTTGGTCTTATTTTTTGTTAAATACACTTCAATTTGTATTTGCTTGTTTCTTAACAACATAAAATTAGATGACGACAACTTCGAATCTTTAACAACAGCTTATTTTGCGATAGCGAATATTTTCATGAAAAGGATTACCGAATAGCAAGAACGTTAAAAATATTGTTAAGCTGAGATAAAGATGCGAATATCGTTAAAACAGGTTAGTGAATCGCACTACAGTTCTCCGAAAAAAATTGCCCATTCCCCGATTGCCACTTAAACCGAAATTCCCTGAAAATCGGGGAATTTTCCGCGAGTTAACAAGTTGAAAGATGCAGCTGTGCTAATCACTTCGTAAATGTCTTGGAAACCACAATTTGTGTGTATTTTAGNATATTACCTATAGTTGTACATAAATATGTATGTATGAATGCATTTAGTTCACCCAATGTGCCGCTACTACTTACATACATATGTATAAATTGCCAATAAAAAAAAACTACTTGAGAAAAAAGCATTACTTTAGTAGCACGAGTGCAACATCGCACACGTGATAGAAGTAAAACTTCTTAAAAAGA
>NW_016160907.1:50300-57792 GCF_001687245.7 Rhagoletis zephyria | reverse complement strand
TACGGCGGACAACAAAAGTGCCGCAATAGGTGAGAGCAAAGGCGACACCCCTACTACGGTCTTTAGCGTCATCTCTCATTCCTACATTCTTACCCTCGATCGGCACCGTTTTGGGGCGGAGTGCCCTAATGGAGACTTTTCCCCTTTGCGGTGGCGCTCCACCGACAAACAACTATTTCGCTCAACTTGAGCTTATTCTGCTATTTATTTAGGTAAGTACATACATATGCACACTTGAGTGTCGGCAGCCTTCACTCCTATCGGCTGGAGTGAAAGGAAATAGGTAAATAGAACGAAGGGGAAACAAATGTATATTTTGTTGCGGACAGTACGCGACAAACTATACAGATTTAAGTTTAATGTGTTAGAAACTCGAAAGGATAATAGTCAAAGATTCAAAGTACAAATTTTTCATATAATGAAACTAGTTCGTATTTTTTCTCTTTTTGCTTGTAATATAAACATTTGTAAAATAAATGTATTTTTTGATCGTTCTTCGTATTTGCTGTTTTTTTTAGTGCCTTATTTTGCTTTTTTGGCAATGCATAGTGCCTTTTCCTGCCCTTTTCGCTATTTTGTTTTGCCTTTGTTTGTCTTTTTTGCAATACTTAGTGCCTTTTTCGCTATTTTATTTTGCCTTTTCCAGTCTATTGCGTTATTTTATTTTGCCTTTTTTATAGGTTTTTAGATCCTAAAAATCCGTTCCCTGGTCATTATAAACAATTAATGACATTGAAAATTAAAAGCGTGGGGCGCATATAATACACTTGAATTGATATGAAAAGTAACATATGTATGTATGTGGGCATATGAATAACGACCGCTTAAAATCGATCTCAAATTTGTACTTTCGCTGTAGAATGTTATGTAGTTTGACTATTGTCAATGAAATCGAATGCTTTGTACTGCATGCGCTCCACGTTTTTCGTTTTCAATAATTGTTTATAATGACTTTTGCTAAAATTTCAAAATCAAAAGTTATCAAAACAAATTCTGTGGGACTGGGAAATATTATTTTCTACTTTTTAGTCCATTTATAAAAGCGTTGTATATTAAAAAGTTTTTATTTTATTTTATTTTATTTATTTTAGAATTTTTTCGCTGATGATGTTGCGCATTTTTTCCGTATAACGAATGCGTGATATTTTTTTTTGTATGGGAAAAAGTTCCGAAGTGTGTCAGTATATAAAAGACTTATTCTAGTGGGTGGACTCCTCTCTTTTTTATGTTTGAGTAGGTCCCTGATAGTAAGTAAGTTCACAACTTAAAACCAAGTGGCGCTGGAGTCGAGTTATTATTCAAAATCGTATTTGTGATCCGATTTGACTTATATTCGAGATATATTTGTATTGGTAACGATAGGGGCAATACTATTGCCAAAAAAGATGCGCAAGGTGGCGCTGGAGCCGAGTTATTGCTAAAAATCGTCAATTCGGAGGCACCAGAGGTCAAAGTTAAATTACCCTCGTAAATCAACCATCAGAACAATTGCGGTCCTTGCTTTACGTTGACTAAACAGAATGTGGACCAATAGATCACCAACTATACTATACAGATTCAAGGACGATTCACCATCGAGCCGCAAGAACTTCTTCCCGGTATAACGCTTTCTTCAGGTTATTTAAGACGGCAATGGAGGATATGCCTTCTGTCGACCAAACGTGAACGTGAATTTCTGGCGAAAACGTTGGACCAAATGTTTCAATAAAAAAATTAATTTTGGGCGGGAGGAATTTCGCCGGGTCTGCTAGTTTTAAATATTTTTCGTTAAGTTTTTATTTAGGTACTATGTCTCGTATTCCATAAACCAGTTAAACTCAAACTGCAAACTTGATAGAACTTTAAAAACTGACTTCAAATTTCAAACTTTTTAATCAGAGATTTTTTAATATATATTTCGAGTATTCTGTTTTGTAGCCCATCAAATGTTAATCAACGGCAAAAAAACGGCAAATTCATGGGTATATGCGACATTTTTTTTCATGTTGTTTCGCTAACTTTATACACATGTATAAATTAACCTTCATTTCCATTTAACACGTGCGGTTTCTCAGAGCGTATGCGTACTCTAACCATACACTTGTACTACTGCTGTCTGTATCAGGGTTGTTGCGAATATTCGCATTCGCAACCGCAACCGCGGAGCTTCCGCATTAATTTTAACATTCGCATTCGCTTTCGCATTCGCATTAATCAATGCGGATCTTTTGCGAATGCGAATATTGAAGGGACCGAAAATAACAGTTATTTTTTTTACGAGTTAAACTTGGCCAAATATTTTTTATTCCCAACTAAAAGTCCTTTCCGGATAATAATCAAACCGCTTATCCAAATTAAACAAGTTTGGTATCAAATGAAAGAGGACTTAAATAGCTTTAAAACCGAAATGCCTAAACGAGCAAATCCACCTATTGAAAAATATTTCAATAAAAAATGTTAGTTGATTACCATAGAACAAACCTTTAGCCAGGTATATGAATTTCTTTAGTATTAAATGATATAAAAAAATATAAATAGAGATGGTAACCTTCGTTCGTTATTTCTGTTTAAAAGCTCTGTTGATAAGCTGTTTGTTTATTTTCCAGAAAAAAACTTTTATTTCGGCATACAAAATATTAGGCCAAGTTTAACTGGTAAAAAATAACTGTTATTTTCGGTCCCTGGAATATTGTGCGAGTGCACGTATATCTGGCCAGTCACAGAAGAAAGGATTAAAAATGAATTACAAAAACTAATATCGAAAAACGCTGTTACGTTACAGGTTCTCCAAATTCAGAAACAACCAAAATAATGAGAATGAAGAATTCTTTGGAAAACAACGGTGTTGAAATAACGACCTTGCCATGATACTAGATTGTGAAGGTTAAAGTCAGGAGGATACATCCGACATTTGCAGCCCCGTTGCAATTCTCAAAAAGGAATTATTGCACCGCAAAAAAAAAAAAAACAATAAATATAACTGAAAGTCCTCTCGACTGGTGCAGCGTCAATCGAAGAGAATTTACAATTTTGTCAAGTTTCAAGTTTTTCAAGTTTGTCGCCTCGAGCGAGCAGTTATTTAGTGGCCCTGATTTACGACCCTTTAAAAACTTTTTATTGGATACAATGTTCCAATTTTTAAATTCAATTACTAAAAAAAACATTATTAAAAATTACTAACCTTTACATTTTTTGTTTAACTAAATCACCTAATTTACTCACCTAAATTATTTCTTAACAAGTAAAAAAGTCTAAGTTCGGGCGGAGCCGAACATTAAATACCCGGCGCAAGTATTCAATATAGTTTTTCACCTTTCCGAAAACAACCACTACATGGTAATCAGGGGTGGAGTTACCCCTATTTCAAACGTTCAGTTAGATATAATGAGATAAACTTATATAGATATATGTGGGCGGCATCACGCCCATTTTCCAAAATTCAATAATAATGTTACTTCTTTTCAAAAGATTGTTTGGGTAAAATTAGCGTCCTTAAGTTTCGAAATATCGAAGTTTCAAGCATTTCTGAAATTTACCGTTATGAAAAAGTGGGCGTAATTTTAGTCCGATTTCGATAACTGTCAACGTTTTGCCTTTATTTGGCAGCCACAATAATCATACCGAGTTTGGTACACATTGATCGAACGGTTACCGAGATACACATATGCGGTCATAAGTGAGCGGGGTCACGCCCATTTTCCAACATTTTATTATAAGCGTATTTTTTGCTAAAGAATTATTGCAAACATCAATCTTGAATAAATTATCTCCAGTATTTACTGATTTATCGAAGCTTTCGTATTTCTCCAAATTACCGTTATATGGGATGTGGGCATGGTTATTATCCGATTTTTTTAATTTTCAGCCGTTTGGTATGTTTTGTGAAGGCCGACAACTGTGTCAAGTTTCGGAGGAATTGGCACACATGTAACCATAAGTGGGCGTGGCTGCGCCCATTTTCCAAAAATTTATAATATTCTTTTTTTCCTAAAAATGATTGTAAATATCAATTTTGAGTGAGTAAGCTTCAGTAGTTACTAAAATATCGCAGTTTTCGTATTTCTGAAAACTACCGTTGCATGGGAGGTAGGCGTGGTTATCGTCTGAGTTTGCTTATTTTCAATACCATCTGTCCTACGCTCAAAAGAAGTACACATACCAAGTTTCGTTAAGATATCTCAATTTGTACTCGAGTTATCGTGTGCACAGACGGACGGACGGACGGACGGGCAGACAGTCACCGCTTAATCGATTTCTCGTTTCATTCTGATCATTTATGTATACATTTGTCTATATCCATTTCGATTCGTTTTGCCTGTTACAAACAACCGTTATGTGAACAAAGTTATAATACCCTTGTGCACAAGTGCGCTCGGGTATAAAAATACTTGACATCCGCATTCGCATCCGCATCCGCGGATGTCACCGTTTAAACATCCCTGGTCTGTATGCATATGGCTGTATTCATGTTTCAAACATACAAAAATGCACTAATGGAACAGTATTAAAGCACTCTTACAAGATACGTATCCCCATATGTAAATGCTACTTTCTGATACATTTTAATACATTGTACATACGGGTACATACACAAAAGTAGCATTTACATATGCAAATGCATATCTTGTAAAAGCCCGTTAGTACCTAAAATCGCACAACACGTCCGTTGACTAAAATTTTTGTAAAATACTGAAAATATTACAAAAAGTCCTCTGCTATATAGTAGTCAAATTTATTACGAAACTAACCAATGCAAAAGAGCGTTTAAAAGCAAAAATTGTTTGTAAAGTCAAAATTTTTGGTTAAAGTTGAAACCACTAAGGCGCAGTATCCTCCTCACACATAGGCCAATAATAGTAACGCAGTGATACCATATGGAATACCAATCCCTTTAGGTGTTATGAGCTTTACCGATGGTCATATTTCCCTTTCGAGATCACTGCCAAGCATGCGTAATTTTTTTCTATGATCTTGCAACTACAATATTGGTGCGATGCGTATGCCAATAAAAGTTCTTATAAGGATATTCAAGAGCACAGAAGTGCGTTTTCTATTATAGGTACGGTTGCCAGACGTACTGATTTTATCAGTACAGTACTGATTTTTCCGCTCTTGTACTGATTTTATTCATTTCTTCAATCAGAACGCTAATGTCCTGATTTTTCAAAAATTGTACTGATTTGTACTGAATTTTCAATGCAAACAAAATACTTTAGGATTTTCTTAAGGTTTTTCTTAACGTTGAAACTTTCTTAAACTGTACTGTACAAAATAAGAGGAAAATAATTTCAATTATAGTTCACATGTTTCAGATAATAGTTGTGTTTGTTTTCTCATTTCCAGTAAAATCCCGTAGAAGTTTTTACGAATTTTCATATTTTGACGTTTTCGTACGCAAAAACTTGCAAAGCAGTAGGAGAAATTGAGAGAGCAAAAATGACAGCTGAAGTTGCAAGTTTTTACCGATTTTTACTGGATAAATTTTTACTTGTATGAATCTTTCAGTATGGAAAACAGCTGATCGCATGTTGCTGGATGCAATTTGAACTAATAAGGAAACTGTTTATGGGTTTTTATTGTTGAAATTTTCAAAATAAACCAATATAAATATAAAATATATTGTTTTATTAGGAACTTGCTGCTAATAAACAAGAAATTTATCAGCTGTTCATGAAACTTGCACATTTTTAATGGATTTGCGTTCACGTACTTTTTTGGATATTTTTTCTATGAGAGCGAATTCTCAGAATTAAGTTACTGGAGAGTTGCTGGCAAATTACTGGATAATAAATATCAACTAATGTTTGATATGCCCAAGAAATTAGTACAACAAAAAGATCAATCGTTTTACGGGCATATCGCCGGGTCATTACGTACCAGTTGCGATAATATGATGGAGCTTAAATTATTCAAAAATAAGGCTGACGTTTTTGTTTTTGTCGTGTGTTGTTAGATATCTCGAAATGAACTTTCACTGATATTAGCCGTGTTTTATTTGTCCAGAAATTTAAGCTATCAGCTTATTTTGTATGGAGGACTTACCCAACATAATTATATTGGCTTATGAAAAGCTATCTTGGCTTGTATATTGAACAAGAGGCATTGCCATTCAGCATAAGAAATTTTCTCCTTCAGCCAATCAGAAAGAGGCACAACTTACTTTGCAGTCAAACAACTGTCAAAATTAGGCTAACATAGGAAATAAGCTAATTTCGTTTTATTTTACCAAGATTTAGCTATTTGCTTGTGATGGTTGAATAAAACATGCCTATTGTAAAAGAGTTTTGCATACGAGACATAGAGTTAGATACTCTTTTCAGCGAATTCTTAGTCTTACAACGTTTTTGCGTAGTTGAAAAAACTAATTTAAGCCATGAGGAAATATAGATGAAGTTCTTAAATAGTGGTACTTTTTCACAGTTTGAAAAAATATGTAATTTAGTTTTTTTTTCAATACCACACTCAAACGAAGCAAGAGGATCTTAAATATATAGTTATTTCCTTACGCAAAGAGAGAAATCGGCTTCTAAACAAAATTTTTTAAAGTGAGCTTCAAATTTAATTTTAAACTGAAATGATCTCTTTTATTGCTATTCAAAAAAGTAATAAATACAAAATAATTAATTGGCTTCTGTGTACAATGATGTGTACACTCATGTTACAATGAATAACACTTTTATTTTTTATGAACTATATTTTATTCATATACCAAAATATTGTTTAAAACTAGTTTGCTGGCGATTTAAAGTATTATCTGTTACTTACATTCATAATTTCATTGAATAAAAATGTACTGAAAAGTACTGATTTTTTTAGCATGAAAAAGTCTAAGGTACTGATTTCGCGCATAAAAAATCTGGCAACCCTGGTTATAGGAGGGCCAAGAATCCTCGCTGTACCACAGAATGAAACATTTTCCGGTACATTGGCTAAATGAGTCGTGTGATCTCTTGAATATCTTTCAAATGAAGCAATTGACATACCCACGGTGATATTTCCTTGTTAATTCGCCACTTACAGTTCGCGGTAATATTTATAAACTGATTTCTAGGTAGATGCAAGATCATATGATCGTGCATGAGGGCGTCAGACAAACTTAACCCCATCCTTCATTTAGACATCTGAAAACTAAATTCGTATAACTTAAACATAGGGCCAAAGCAGACCAACCACACGGGGTTTCTATACATTTCGGCAAAACCATTCTTCTTCTTATTTGGCGCTGTAACCGCCTAAGCGATTTTGGCCGAGTCCAAAACAGCACGCCAGTCATTTCTCTTCTATGCTAACTGACGCCAATTGAAAATGCCAAGTGAAGCCAAGTCCTTCTCCACCTGGTCTTTCCAACGCAGAGGAGGCCTTCCTCTTCCTCTGTTCCCAGCATCGCGGCCCGCGTTGAATATTTTCAGAGCAGGAGCGTTTCTGTCCATCCGAACGACATGGCCAAGCCAGCGGAGCCGCTGAATTTTAATTCGCTGCACTATGTCTATATCGTTGTAAAGCTCATACAGCT
>NW_016160907.1:43445-49896 GCF_001687245.7 Rhagoletis zephyria | reverse complement strand
CGTCTATCACAACATGATCGATTTGGTTTCTCGTTTTTCGATCTGGAGACAGCCATGTAGCTTGGTGGATGTTCTTATGCTGGAACCTAGTACTACATATTACCATATTTCGGGCCCCGGCGAAGTCGATCAGCCTCAGTCCGTTATCGGACGTTTCGTCGTGGAGGCTGAATTTTCCGACAGTGGCGCCAAAGATCCCTTCCTTGCCCACCTTGGCATTAAAATCGCCAAGCACGATTTTGACATCGTGTCGGGGGCAGCGCTCATATGTACGTTCCAAGCGCTCATAGAAGAGATCCTTGGACGCCTCATCCTTCTCTTCCGTCGGGGCATCGGCAAAACCATTGCTTACCATAAAATGAATAATAATAATAATAGATTGGCGCTTACACATATGTTAGTGTTTGGCCGAGCTTCTCCTCAAACTTGCGGCGTGCGCCTTGATATTGTCACACTAAGCGGAGGGACCTACAGTTTTACGCCGACTCCGAACGGCGATTGTATTTTTATGAGAAGGTGTTTTTCATGGCAGAAATACACTCGGAGGTTTGCCATTGCCTGCCGAGGGACGACCGCTGTTAAAAAAAACCTTTTTCTAAATTTTTTGCGATGTTGTTGTTGGTGCTGGTGAGTGAAAGCGCGCACTGCTTACCACTACACCACAGCGGCCGAATACGTGTTATTAATTTCAACCTCGACTCCAGCGGCACTCATCGAGTAAATTTGTATCAAAAGAGTTTTCCATCATACATACATACATTTCTGTTGCTAACTCTAAATATAAACAACGACGCACTGGACAAAGTAAATACATTCAAATACCTAGGAATAATGATCGAGGATAAATAAAACAAAAAAATGGATTCTATATATGTACATCGGTGAAAACTGCATTTAATTCCATACATTAGTTTTTGCGTGATACACTTACAAACGTACAAACAGACAGACCAAAATTATAAAAATTTTAGATTTGGCTTCTGTTGATCTAATTTTCTTGAACATCTATTATGTACTGATATCGGCCTGTTGCAATTTTATTATTCTCAAAAACTTTCGTTTGATACCCATATGGCAACATTTAGGTTATCTTATAAATTTAACTGAATTAAAGTTTTCAAATAAGTGGCAACCCGCTTCAAAAATATTTCAAAAGTAAGCTTTCTAATCCTCTTTAGTTTAATGTCCGTATTGTAATATTTCATTTATTTTACACATTTACATGTATTCAATTTTTCAAGCAGTTGGCAGGGGATTTGCCTTCTATTTTCGGCATTAAAATTTTTAGCCTCTTTAGTTTGATGCCAATATTTAATTTATGCCATCAATTAAATTAAATTTAAGTTTTTAAATAGGAGGCAACCTTCCACAAAATATTTTCAGCTGTAAGCCTTTGTTAACCTCTTTCTTTGACAGCCATATTGCAGTATTTACTTTACCGTATCAATTGACCTAAACTGAAACTTTAAATACAGGTGGCAACTCTCTAATTTTGTTCTTCTGTATTGTAAGCTAGATCTCTAGCGATACATCGGTGAGCACTGCATTCAATTCCATGTCTTCGAACGATGTGCGTACAAATATACAGACAGACAGAGAGTCAAAAATTCTAAAAATTGTTTATTTGGCTTCTGTAGCTCTAATAAAAACCCACCATATTAATTTTTCTTTACATCGGCCTGTTACAATTTTATTATAAGTATAGATATAGATTTCATTTATTTTTTCAATTTAATACAATAAAATTTTTCAGACAGGTGGCAACCCTCCCTAAAAATATTTTCGGAAGCAAATTTCCTAAGCCTTTCAGTTTGATACCCACATTGCAATACTTATTCAATTTATTTCATAAATTACATTAAATTAAAATTTTCAAACAGGTGGCAACTTTGAAAAAAATTTTTGTTTGTAAGCCTTCTTAAGCTTTTTTCTGTTGACGCCCATATTGCAATATTCACTTTTTCTTATCAATTTATCTAAATTGCATTTTTCAAACAGGTGGCAACTCTCTAATTTTTTTACTTCTATATTTTAAGTTAGACCTCTAACAATACATCGGTGAAAACTGCATTCAAATCCATGCATTCGTTTCCGAGTGATGCGCGTGCAAACATACAGACAGACAGACAGACAATAATTCAAATGGTTGATTTGGCTTCTGGTGCTCTAATAAAGACCCCTCACATTAATTATTCTTTAATATCTATAATGTACAGACATCGACCTGTTATAATGTTAGTACTTAAAAGAACAACAACGTACGTTCGCTTGCAGTTCGCTAGAATTTGAATTTATTCGTGGAAATTCATGATTACGCATGAACTGTTCACACTATTTCACTCATACAGAATGCATACTTCAAGAATGCATACAACCGATTTCTACTGGGTACATACAAATGTACATATCAGGGATGTTGCGAATGTGGAAATTTAGACATCCGCGGATGCGAATGCGGATGCGGATGTTTAAACGCCAACATCCGCGGATGCGGATGCGAATGCGGATGTCAAGTATTTTTATACCCGAGCGCACTTGTGCACAAGGGTATTATAACTTTGTTCACATAACGGTTGTTTGTAACATTGTATACATAAATGATCAGAATGAAAAGAGAAATCGATTAAGCGGTGACTGTCTGCCCGTCCGTCCGTCCGTCCGTCTGTGTACACGATAACTCGAGTACAAATTGAGATATCTTAACGAAACTTGGTATGTGTACTTCTTTTGAGCGTAGGACGGATGGTGTTGAAAATAGGCAAACTCAGACGATAACCACGCCTACCTCCCATGCAACGGTAGTTTTCAGAAATACGAAAACTGCGATATTTTAGTAACTACTGAAGCTTACTCACTCAAAATTGATATTTACAATCATTTTTAGGGAAAAAAATAATATTATAAATTTTTGGAAAATGGGCGCAGCTACGCCCACTTATGGTTACATGTGTGCCAATTCCTCCGAAACTTGACACAGTTGTCGGCCTTCACAAAACATACCAAACGGCTGAAAATTAAAAAAATCGGATAATAACCATGCCCACATCCCATATAACGGTAATTTGGAGAAATACGAAAGCTTCGATAAATCAGTAAATACTGGAGCTAATTTATTCAAGATTGATGTTTGCAATAATTCTTTAGCAAAAAATACGCTTATAATAAAATGTTGGAAAATGGTCGTGACCCCGCTCATTTATGATCGCATATGTGTATCTCGGTAACCGTTCGATCAATGTGTACCAAATTCGGTATGATTATTGTGGTTGCCAAATGAAGGCAAAACGTTGACAGTTATCGAAATTGGACTAAAATTACGCCCACTTTTTCATAACGGTAAATTTCAGAAATGCTTGAAACTTCGATATTTCGAAACTTAAGGACGCTAATTTTACCCAAACAATCCTTTGAAAAGAAGTAACATTATTATTGAATTTTGGAAAATGGGCGGGATGCCGCCCACATATATCTATATAAGTTTATCTCATTGTATCTAACTGAACGTTCTATCGAAGATGTTTGAAATAGGGGTAACTGCACCCCTGATTACCATGTAGCGGTAGTTTTCGGAAAGGTGAAAAACTATATTCAATACTTGCGCCGGGTGTTTAATGTTCGGCTCCGCCCGAACTTAGACTTTTTTACTTATTAAGAAATAATTTAGGTGAGTAAATTAGATGATTTAGTTAAACAAAAAATGTAAAGGTTAGTAATTTTTAATAATGTTTTTTTTAGTACTTGAATTTAAAAATTGGAACATTGTATCCAATAAAAAGTTTTTAAAGGGTCGTAAATCAGGGCCACTAAATAACTGCTCGCTCGAGGCGACAAACTTGAAAAACTTGAAACTTGACAAAATTGTAAATTCTTTTCGATTGACGCTGCACCAGTCGAGAGGACTTTCAGTTATATTTATTGTTTTTTTTTTGCGGTGCAATAATTCCTTTTTGAGAATTGCACCGGGGCTGCAAATGTCGGATGTATCCTCCTGACTTTCATCTTCACAATCTAGTATCATGGCAAGGTCGTTGTTTAAACACCGTTGTTTTCCAAAGAATTCTTCATTCTCATTCTTTTGGTTGTTTCTGAATTTGGAGAACCTGTAACGTCAACAGCGTTTTTCGATATTAGTTTTTGTAATTCATTTTTAATCCGTTCTTCTGTGACTGGCCAGATATACGTGCACTCGCACAATATTCCAGGGACCGAAAATAACAGTTATTTTTTACCAGTTAAACTTGGCCTAATATTTTGTATGCCGAAATAAAAAAATTAACAAACAGCTTAACAACAGAGCTTTTAAACAGAGCTTTTAAACAGAAATAACGAACGAAGGTTACCATCTCTATTTATATTTTTTTATATCATTTAATACTAAAGAAATTCATATACCTGGCTAAAGGTTTGTTCTATGGTAATCAACTAACATTTTTTATTGAAATATTTTTCAATAGGTGGATTTGCTCGTTTAGACATTTCAGTTTTTAAAGCTATTTAAGTCCTCTTTCATTTGATACCAAACTTGTTTATGTTGTTGTTATTCGCAACAACCCTGGTACATATGTACAACCATTCAAACATATGTAAATACATGAAAAATTGCTGTCCATAAGTACATATGTAAATTAGGGTGATTCAAAACTGGAACTTTTTGTAAATTCGACTGAGAACGTTCGGATTCTTGAAGATAAGAGGAATAACAAGTCCCTTCTAAAATTTCAGCTTATTTGAACAAGATTTAGAGGTCGCTCAACGCTGTTGTTTGTTTTCCGGAAACTACAGATTTTAGATGCATCTATAATCTGTAGTTTCCGGAAAACAACAACGGCGTTGAGCGACCTCTAAATCTTGTTCAAATAAGCTGAAATTTTAGAAGGAACTTGTTTTCCCTCTAATCTTCAAGAATCCGAACGTTCTCAGTCGAATTACCAAAAAGTTCCAGTTTTGGCATCACCTTAATGTGCATACATATGTCCATCAGTACCCTGCAAAAATTGTTGGACCATGTAGTCTATTTGTGGTATATTGGAGTACTTACAAAAGCGTTCATCTCTCATGCTATAGTGGACCAACTCGTGTCTCTGCACCCGCTTATTGTTACCCGGTCACTGCCCGTGTTTTAACAAAATGTGATTTAAGTTGAGCATTTGAGCGTACATTTGCATGTCTGGCTGTAGCTGAACGTGTAGAGATGCTCGCTGTTAGTTGTTAGCTCCCAGCATGTTCCGGTTCGAATGCCGTCAAAGGCAACATGTAATTTTTAATTTTTGTTTTTGGTTTTTATTAATTTCGAAAAAGCATCTGAGAAGTGAAGAACAAAAGCATGTACAAACGAAAAAATATAACAACAATGCCATCGCCTGATTTGAAATTGAAGAGTAATATATGTATGTATGTGGGTATATTAATAACGCCCGCTTAAAATCGATCTCAAATTTGTACTTTCGCTGTAGAAATTTTAGGTCTATGTTATGTGTGTAATGACTTTTGTTAAAATTTCAAAATCAAAAGTTATCAAAACAAATTCTATGGGACTGAGATATATTATTATTTTACAACGCTTTTATCAACTTGCAATGTTGTATGTCCAGACCGCTTTGATTGTTGTATGTCCAAACCACCATTTATACTAGCTGCATTTTTTTGTAAGCGAGCGACAAAAGAACGCTCAGCTCGGGTAAAATTTCCTTTTAGCTACTTAAGCAACCCTGTTGGTAGCTGGCAAGAAAATGCGATTAGTTTAACGGGATTTAGATACAAAAATCAATTTAAACGAGTAATTATGTGAGGTATTTGCGTAATATATATACTCTTTTGAAATATAAGTCGCGTATAAAAGGAAGAAAAAATTTCCCTCTCCACTTTCCCATTAACAATTCACAATAGCGCAGTTTTTTCACCTACCAACACTAGCCTTCAGGTCGCGTATTTTTTAACTGACCTGGCTGAGTTCGGATAAATGCCGAGTTTGTGTTGTTGCTTTGCGTGTATTTCGTCATTTAAGCGAGTGTTCTTTTGTAGCTCAGTTGCCAAAGAATGCACCTACTATAAGTGTAGCAAAGCTATTTATGGAAAATTCTAGATATCAACCTAGTCTAGATATCAACATCGTTGTAGGCATCATATCAAGGAGATACAATTAGAAGAGTCTAGATGTCGCCCCGCCAGAAAAAGTTAAATATTGCGCCTAAATATATGCACTATTTATATACATCACAGCGGAAATGGACGACACGCTATTTCTTTAAATGAAATAAACTGCTGCTATATGTATGTATGTACATACATATGTATGTTTATACTAAATGTGAGCAAACAACATTTGGGCAATTCACAAGGTGTTGTGAAGTTATATTTTCCTAACAAAAGTTGTGTTAAAACACGACGGTTGTGAACACCTATTACGATTATTTATTATATCTCAGCACTTAACCTCACACAACACCGAATA
>NW_016160907.1:32673-43372 GCF_001687245.7 Rhagoletis zephyria | reverse complement strand
AAAAAAAACTTTTTAATATACAACGCTTTTATAAATGGACTAAAAAGTAGAAAATAATACTTCTCAGTCCCATAGAATTTGTTTTGATAACTTTTGATTTTGAAATTTTAGCAAAAGTCATTATAAACAATTAATGACATTGAAAATGAAAAGCGTGGGGCGCATGTAATACACTTGAATTGATATGAAAAGTAACATATGTATGTATGTGGGCATATGAATAACGACGGCTTAAAATCGATCTCAAATTTGTACTTTCGCTGTAGAATGTTATGTAGTTTTGTGTTATGAAATATAATGCTTTGTACTGCATGCACTCCACGTTTTTCGTTTTCAATATAATTGATTGTTTATAATGACTTTTGCTAAAATTTCAAAATCAAAAGTTATCAAAACAAATTCTGTGGGACTGAGAAGTGTTATTTTCTAATTTTTAGTCCATTTATAAAAGCGTTGTATATTAAAAAGTTTTATTTTATTTTATTTATTTTTTATATGAATTGGGGTTAATTTTGGAATACTCTTTGGTCCTTAGGAAGTACTCTTTACACGCATGCATAGAGTAGTCGCGATTTTTGCAGGGTATATCAACGAAGCCCATTTGTTTCATCTTACATACATATATCCATACAAACATACATATAGTGTGTGTGTACGAATGGATGTAGGCAGTGTTGCCGCGCCGCACAGTGTATTATTTCCATATTCTAGAAAATATTAATTACATTATTTAATGTCGCCAAATTTCAAAACAACGTCAAAAATGTTTTTAGAAATGTCTGCTAAAGACGAAACAATAACAATTATAAAATTTAAGCCAAAGTGCAGGGCGGGACAGGATTCGATTTGGAAGATTACCGAGCGCAGTATTATTTAAAATTGTATATTTGAAACTGAATCTCAATGTTTAATTTGTCGGTGTTTTGTGATGTATGCAACAATTGCTAAAATACCATTTTCGTCTTATTTTTTTAGGTATGTTCTTTTTAATGAATATACATTTTTGGGATTTTAGTAATTCATTAATTTCATTAGACCCGTAAACTCGTTATCCGCCACTATTCGATAAAGTTTGTATCTCAGTTTATTTACCACTCCTCTTTGACTTACACAACACAATTTTAGCTGCTGGAAAGTGCAGGTTTTGATGAAATTTTCATTTTTCAGGCCTACTAGGAATTTCATTTTCTTCGAGTAATTTATTTGAATTTCATCTCGGCCGAGACAAATTCTTGTATTTCCGCTTTGAATAGAGAAAGCCTAATTCACAACCTTTCCAATAGTATCCCACTTTTGTAAATAGAGCAAGAAATATTGAACTTATAACGGAATTTCGTTGACCCAACTTGATTGTTTATCGATATTTTCCACGCACATAATTAAAAAAAAAGAAATTATTTTTGAATCCATTTTTGCCAGTTTATAATTCATTGTTATAGGGAAATTCTAAATATCAATTTTAGGCATTTTAGCATTTGTAGTTAGTTAAATATTTCAGTTTTTGCATTTTTATAAATTGCAATTATATAATAGGGTGGCGTGGCAGTAACTCTAAATGACCGATTTTTTGTAAAAAGCTTCGCCTATCTTATAACGTACCTTGTGCAAAATTTTATTAATTTATCTTCAATAGTTTTCGAATTACAGAATTAAAAGCAGATAGATGGGTTAAATCTTACACTGTGCGCCGTCTCGAGAAAATGAATTACCGCCCACAGTGGTCTTGAAACAATGATAGGTATGACTAAAATGCCAACCAAAACTGCTTGCATACCTGTTTTGGAAGGCACCCATACACCATTATGCAGTTGGAATTAAAATCATATCTGCTCCTATGCCTAAAATATTGTCAAATGAAAATTTGGAAAAAATTTAACTGCAATTGTTAGTATTTCTTGTTCAACAGAGTATTCTAAAGTTATCGTTTTGTATATTAAAGTAAAAAAAAACAGATAGTATTTTTCTCGATGATAATATTTCTGGTGTAAGCTATTTGATTGCACATCATGTCTTCTATAAGTCATCCGCAACATAAGTGTAATCACGAAGAGAACAGATTTAAAGTGTGCGCGCCTTGTGGGAGAAAGATTAAATTCGGATCGTCAAAACCTTCAGAATTTAATATAACCGGAAAATTGGAGTGTCTTATTAAAAAATACGTTAGTGAAAACTTTAGATTGACCAATTCGAAGTTCCCATTAGGCATTTGTGGTACATGTCGTAGGGTTCTCTGTGACCGAGATAAGGATATACCAAATGCAACGCGGCCTCTTCCAAACATGCCTAACTATGAAGATTCGACAAAAGAAACAAGAACAACTTCATGCTCTTGTTATATCTGGCTCACTGCTCGGCCCAGCCATCCAAAAGTTATACAAGGGAGAGCACATACCTTAAATGTATTGAGTGAAAAAAACTCCACCAATGGGTTGACTGCTTTGTCAGTTGGGTCAGAATTAAAAAATCATGTAAGTAAACTCGCTAAAGCCTTCCGAAGCACAGAAATGTCGGAAACATTAAAAATTCACGTGCTTCTAAATCATTTGGAACATTGTCTGCATTTTTTAGGCAACGACAGCTTCGGAATGTGGTCGGAGCAAGCTTGAGAATCCATTCATGGCGTATTTTTAAGATTTTGGCTCAATTATAAAGTTAATTCGATTGACGACCCTAAATATATAATCAATTAAAAAAAAACTGTCGTTGAACTTTCATCAAAACACATATGAATTTATATAAAATAATATTTTATATTGACTTTGTAAATTTATAAAATTTATGCAATAAGAATTATTAAAATATGCAATTATGTAATATTATCTCTTGAATAACTAAGTTAAAATATTTTATGCTTATATAAGAAAGTGTTATAATTATATTACCATAGACCTTCGCGATTATATAACTGGATTTGGAAAGTTCTAGATCAACATTTTATAATATTTTAAGCATAGGAGCAGATGGAATTTTATTTTCAACGAAATTTTGATCTATGATTATGTACAAAGACAGTTATGTAAGCCGTTTTGGTTGGCATTTTAGTCATAGCTATGGTTGCTTCAAGACCACTGTGCGCCCTTGCCAAAAAATTTATGAAAATGTATCCAATTTTATTTTTTTACGTATCCATCTCATAGTTTGTAAGAAAACCACAGATTTTCCAAAAAAAAACATAATTTGTAGGTGTTCTCACCCCCAAAAAAGGCAAAATGAGCTTTAAAAAAGGCATATTTTTTTTTAACTTTGTTATGTACTTCCGTAATGTAAATACAATATGAAGGCCCAGTTAAAGATATAAAAAAATACATACGGTGGTCAAAAAATTGTAGCCGAACCAATTTTTGCCAAGTTTTAACGTATATAGTTCCTTCTTTAACAAAACCCGTGTAAGTCCAAGTTTCCAAATTTGAATAGTCCACTTGCAAAGTGCGCTATGTAAATTTTTTTTGATTTTTATTTTTTGGTGAGTAACATGCCAGTATTTAAAATAGTTCCATGCAATGATGCCACATGTAGGGAAAATTCCCTACATCTTGGGATTTTTGGCTGGAAAAATGCTTACGTAGGGAAAAAGGGCATATTTTGTATATATCTTAAAATGTAGGGAGATTTTGAAATGTGAATAAATATTTGCATGATTCTGTCGTTTTTGTAAGATGAATGGGTTGACTGCGGCTCGTACAAATGTGCAGAATCTATTTTTAAATTAAAAACGTATATGGCCAATTCTGCAGGAAAGTAAACCAGCCCGATTTTGTCTTCTTTCAAATATTGAACATATTAGTGATTATTGGTATTCACTATATCTGTCAGCTGCTTCTGACACTAATTCTGATCATATCCAAACATTTTGTGTTTAATATTTTGCTCCTTTTGTCGAAGGATTTTTCACGAACCTAAAAACAGTTTTAGATACTTCATTTGTATAAAAGTTTTTGTAGTAATATTGGAAATGTTTAAGGCTAATTTTCCAAGTTTTTAAATGTAGAAATCTTTTCTGTTTTATGTTTAATCAGCTGAACTATCTAACGTGACGTTACCTGGCATTACGTTACTCAAATTTCCATTGAAAAATTTTTGTTAATATTGTTCTTGAAAGAGTTTTTAATGGGAAGAAAACATGCATTTTATGTCGAGCGTACTTTTTGTTTTGACATAAGCGCCACCAGCGGCTTAATTTTTTTTGCAAATCTATGTCCTATTACGATTCAACTAAACATGCCAAATGGGAAACAAATCAAAGCATAAATACGAGTTCTCAAAATATCTCGACCCTGGCGTCACCTAACGAGACCCATTTTGGCAAAAATGTTTCTGCAGCCAAATCGGCCTATAAATAAGTTAGATATAGGACTTTTAATTTTGTTACGTGGCAGAATTTTCGCTGGAAACACCCATATTTAAAACAATACCGTATTTTTATTCAATCCTCGTAACTAATTTAATTTTTTTAATTGTGCCGTAATAAGGTTTTCATAAAAATCTTGTTGAAAGCGATGTTGAAATGCTTATAAAGCCGCCTCATGTAAATGTGCTTTAATTTTGAAATTTTTTTTAACGCTGCTGAAACAAAAATATTGTAGGGAATTTCGTGGGTAACTTTTTGTTTGGGCGTAGGGAAAAGTAGAGATTTTTTTAGGTGATACAGTGCAAAATCTTTCTATATTCTGGAAAAAAATACCATCAAATATTAACTACTTTTGCAAAAGTCGCAATAATACTTATGTATGTATTTATACACTTTCAAAAGTCTCCATCTTCTGATGAACTTAGAAAACTGCAAGAAAACGTGGAAATTACGGTGCCTTGTGGAAGGCGTCGTAAAAAAGAAGCAGACCAATCTTCATGGAAGAGAGAACGCAAAAAGCTAAAAAAAGATAGCTATGTAAAAGTTACTGTTTCAAAACTTGCTATATTAAATTTTTATATATATGATTTGCAAAAACTACCACACTGCGATTTGGTTTTTTAATGTTATTAGCAGGGAACGGATTTTTAGGACCTAAAAACTTATAAAAAAGGCAAAATAAAATAACGAAATAGGCTGGAAAAGGCAAAATAAAATAGTGAAAAAGACAGGAAAAGGCACTAGGTGTTGCAAAAAAGGCAAACAAAGGCAAAACAAAATAGCGAAAAAGGCAGAAAAAGGCACTAAAAAAAGACGGAAAATACGAAGAACAATCAAAAAATACATTTATTTTAAAAATGTTTATATTACAAGTAAAAAGAGAAAAACTATGAACTAGTTTCATTATATGAAAAATTTGTACTTAGAATCTTTGACTATTTTATCCTTTCTAGTTTCTAACTCATAAAACTTTAATCTGTATAGTTGTAGTAACATTGAACCACAAGATGCATTTTGAAGTTTTCTGGCAGCATTTTCATTCGATTTTCGCGAAGAAAAGCCTTGAATGTACTAAATGTGCGCTCGACGTAAGTTTATACAATATGGTATCTATGGTATATGGTAAGTTGATTAAATATGGAACGTTTGAAACGTTCATATTATCAGGAATAAGAGCATTTTCCTCGCCCTTTACAATATTATCCACACCCCTTATTGTCTCCAAGCCTACGTTAGCTGAGAAAACGGATTTGAATTTTTCCAACACCAATTTGGAAAGAGGTCTCTGCGCTTCTATAAGACGCATGGGCAATGTGTATATTTTTTAATCTTAAAAAAAATTGTAAATGCTATAATCACTTTTTTAAAGGTAGAAAAGGCAAAAAAAGGCAAATATCTTAAAAAAGGCAAATATCTTAAAAAAGGCAAAAAAAGGCAACATCAAATGTGTATATATGGAATCAGGGAAAGCTAAATCGTGGACATTCTTAATCGCATATAGTCTATCTCTTTAGCAGAAAAAAAGGCAATTTCCATAACATCCGTTCCCTGGTTATTATGCTCTTGTTTATCGAAATTTTCAGAAAATAAAGAGAAATATACAATTTGGATGTTACTTGTTGTTATAGACGTTATTTTAATTTATGGCTTTCTATTATAAAATCAATATTGATAAATTTCAACAAATTAATTTTCGTGATTGCGATAAAGAAAAATATTTTGGGCGTTCGCACAATTGGGATACGATTTGCCCAAATTTTGGCAAATACCCAATCGTGTGACACTGCCTTTGAACTTGGATTTGTACGGATGATTTTAAAGATTGAACTATAAAAAAATAAAAAATAAAACTTTTTAATGTACCACGCTTTTATAAATGGACTAAAATTAGAAAATAATATTTCTCAGTCCCATAGAATTTGTTTTGATAACTTTTGATTTTGAAATTTTAGCAAAAGTCATTATAAACAATTTATGAGATTGAAAAGGAAAAACGTGGAGCGCATGCAATACAAAGCATTAGATTTAAATGACAATATTCAAACTACATACATAACATAGACCTAAAATTTCTACAGCGAAAGTACAAATTTGAGATCGATTTAAAGCGGTCGTTATTAATATACCCACATACAGTGTTGGCACTAATCGATTGATATTTTAATCAGTTAGTTAATTCGATTAAACTCAATCCGATTACAGTTAATCATGATTAATTTTAATCCGGTTAAACAGTTAATCGTAACCGCGATTAAAAACATTAATTCTTAATCATTAACCCTTAATTTGATTAAGTAGGTTTTGTGGTTAATTAATTTATGCTGAAATTTTACTGTGCACACAAGGCCAGTTAATCGGGTATGGCAAAGTCGGTTTTCCTCATAAATCTAAGCAATTTGGTGTGCATTTTCATTAAGATCTATTTGAACAGACGCTAAGCAAACTAAGCTTTAGTATCCCTCTGCACATGTGCGATGGGTTATAAAAATTCCCAATTTATGTATTACTAATAATAATAATAATTATTTTTTTATATATTATGCGTTTTTTATAAGCGTGAAACACAAAAAAAAATAACTATAACCCGTGTTTGGTTTCAAATTCGGACAAACTAGACCTCTTAATCAGATTTTTTTTCATTGGATTAACGATTACTGATTCAAATTAATTAATCGTAATCACAACCGACGATTAACGATTAAAAAAAATGTAATCATTAATCGTACGGATGATAACGATTAATTAATTTTAATCGTTAATCAGATTAACATTTTGCCAACACTGCCCACATACAAACATATATTACTCTTCAATTTCAAATCAGGCCTATTACATGCGCCCCACGCTATTCATTTTCAATCTCATAAATTGTTTATAATGACTTTTGCTAAAATTTCAAAATCAAAAGTTATCAAAACAAATTCTATGGGACTGAGAAATATTATTTCTAATTTTAGTCCATTTATAAAAGCGTGGTACATTAAAAAGTTTTTTTTTTTAAATTTATTTTATACTTTTTAGTCTTGTCTGTATAAAATTTTGCAATAGATACTAAAATAATTCAACTTGCAGTGAAAAGGGAACAGAAGACTATGCAAGCAAAATGTTGTTTGCTCACATTTAGTATATGCCTACATATGTACATACATACATATAGCAGCAATTAATTTCATTTAAAGAAATGGCGTGTCGTCCATTTGCGCTGTAGCCAGTGTTGCCAAACATGAGCTTTTCCTACCAAAACTGGTAGGTTTTTTTCCATTTGGTAGGTTGGTAGGCTTGATTGGATTTTGGTAGGTTTCGGGACAATGAGTAATAGTAATTTGCGAAAAATAGAAAATATGTACGTATCTCCAAATATTTTAGCAACCTTTTTTACACAAATGTTTCACCGGTGCGTTCGTATAATGGCGGCCACAAACATGTAAATATACCTGATTCCTAAGTACAAACGTATACCTTATTATTGCCAATATGCAATACGGACATCCATATATCGTGACCTAAGCATGAAAAGGTGCCAAGTGCATTTTTAGAAATTGTTCAGGAGAGAAGAAAAATCTATGTAGTTTCGTATTACCTGTCATTCTGCATCAAAAACTAAAATTTGAAAAAAAATGGACTTGGCACCTTTTCACCTTTAGGTAGCGATATAATTTAAGGCGTACTTGGACCAAGATTCCAGAAAAGTCTGCCATTGGGCTCGTACTCAACCATATTTCAGGCGGAAGTCTTCCCAATCGAAGTCTGTGTTCGCGAATGTCATCTTAGAAGGAAAATGAGGCCAGAATAAATATTATGTCGGACATTCAGGCGGCGTTAAAGGCCTTAGAGTCTTTTAAAACGGCAACAAGACTTGTAAACTCTTGAACCACCTGCGAGCCCACAATAGCGTCGCGCATGAAGGGTTTGAAGGCACCGAAAGGGCTGACTGTCTCGCAAGGCGTGAAGCCCAAACGCGTTTGCATAGTCCCTAGCCTTTCTGTGGTACATCTAAAGGATACACTGCAGACCTACTTAGGAGCTAGCTGGGAATAATCTCAAATTGCTGCCTGCTGGCGGAAGTCAAAGGGAATAAGACAATCAAAGATATGTATAACTCTTTCCAGCAGGAACTCCAAAAGACACCTTAAACTTAGAACTCTTGCTGACAACCTGACAGCACACTGAAAGTTAACGTACGGTTTTAATTAAATGAGGCTTTCTGTAGATACGGACTGTAGGGTTTGTCGGCTGGTGAAAGAAACCCCAGAGTATATTCTATGTGCCTGTCCACAATCGTAGATTGATACACGTTGGAGAACGATTGCCTTCTCCATCTAACATGGAACATGGCCTCATTCAAAGTGCTGAGCTTTTTAAATAGCGTAAAGTTGGAGTGATTACAATTCTGATTTAGCACAATATATCTTCTTAGTTCGCAGCGCGGGTATCTTCGACGTAATAATAATAATATCGGCACTAGTCACGAATAAAGAGCTCGGAAAAACTCTTTGGGGAGTTCTGGGGAATACTGTTGCACTCGAAAATATAGTTGACCGCGGACATAAGTTTATGGGTCTTTCTTCGCTGTCAAAGAGGTTAACGCGGCTTTAGTTGCCGTCACCTATGTTAAGAGTATTTCTTCGCCGAAATTTTTTTACGCCTCTTCTTTCGCTATCAACTTTTGAGCTCGCGTCTTTATTCGTATCTAGTGACGATATGTATGTATGTGTAAAGAGATGTATGTACATATGGATAAATCTGTACAATAAAATAAATCGTTATACGCAGTTAATTTGTTTTTATTAATCTAGTTGTGTTTTAGTTTTACTAGTTTATGTTAACTATGTTTTTAAAAAATTTGACATTTATGGGGCAGCTGCTAAAATATTTCAAAAAAAGTCGTTATTGGTATTTTAAAGCACAATTTGCCTCAAAAAGTAAATTAGTGCAAAACAAATTGCTATTTAAACATAAAATTGAATGCGTGCTTATTTAAGAAAAGGCTCTATACTATACTTCTTCACTGAAAATAAAATCTGCGTAAATATAACGAGGACTTGCGTACATCTTACGAAATTGTTCGTCATTTTGAGCCACGAAAGTTTTCGTTGATTATACATCCGTGACTGTGACAAAAACAAAGCTGGAAAACAGAAATCATTTGCTGAGTGAACTGAGGGCATTATGCATTTATTTGGCATCACTAACTATTTTCGTCGTTTGTTTTGGTCATTCACAGGGTGGGCAAAAACTCGGAGTTCGAGCGAGCGAGCGAGCAAACTCCTACTCAATGCCTCGCATACAACGAGGCGCTCGCAGCTCGTACTCGTAGCAGCAATGAGGCGAGGCACAAGAAGTTTGGCTCGCTCGCCAAACGAGCGAGCGCTGCTTGTTTGCTCGCGCTCCTATTAAACGAGCGAGGCTGTTGTGAGTTGCCTCGCTCGCAGTGCGAGGCCAGTAGCTGTCTGCATACTCACTCTGCTAGGAAAGACGAGTGAGCGACGAGCGAGCGCTCCGAGTCACAATATAACCAGTAAACAACCTTCGGTAAATTTGGTGACTGCCTTCCTCGGGGATGAATATGCTAGGGATGCAAGAATGATAGAATACAAGATTGCGCCGATCAGAGAGGATTTTTGAGAATAACTTTTGTGTGACGTCACACTGGTGCAATTGCGAGAGAGAAATGCCAAAACGTGAGCAAGAATGGAAGAAGAAGAAAAAATGTTGCAAGGAAAATGTAAACAAGATGCACCAGTGTGACGTCATGCAAACGACGATTCTGTCAATTTCGTTAAGAGAGGAATAGCGGTCCGAGATCGGCGCAACCTTTGTATTCTCTCAATCGTGCTAGGGATGAAATTATTGGTACACACGCCTTCCAACCACGCAGGGTTGCTGTTAAAATACAAAAAATAATTAACTCCAAATAGTTTCAAAAAGTATAGTGTAAAACGAAATTTATTGAATAATTCCACATAAAAAGGTATACATAAATGACTCATTTTCTAAACGATTTAAATAAAACGCATTTCATAACCTTTTTTGTGCAAACGGCATTTGCGAATTGATAGAAAAGTACTACGGATGGTAAATTTTTGTTAACTATGAAGTGAATGAAAATTTTCAACCCGGCCTGACGGTTTTGAAGAGTTTTTTTGTTCTAATTTTATTACTAAGGCGTCTAATAAATGCATGTCTTTTAGTTCTAGAAGAATAAATGTTAGTAAAGACAAGGTTTTTTTGTATAATTTCTGATTTTAATTGCTCAGCTTCTTTTGCACCAGAGNGGCCTTTGCCAACTGATAAAAACGAGAAAATTTGGAAAGACCAAACAAAAATTTTGAGATTTCTCGTTGTGAATAC
>NW_016160907.1:18751-32179 GCF_001687245.7 Rhagoletis zephyria | reverse complement strand
TGCGGAATGTTGGTTAAGTAGTTGTCGTACACAGGGACTTTCTTTCAAGGGTCGGCAGAAGTTTGCTTTTATGGCTTCTCTACAGTTATAAAGGGGGATGTATTCTCCGTTGCATTCAGCTGTAACATTTGTTTCCAAAGAAATAATTCTTCCATTTTGGATAACGGGCAGTAACTTTACGTTATTACAAATCCTAGCTATTTTTGGATATTTGATAATGAAATAAATAAACTGTGTATTCTGAAATATCTTAAATTTAGAAACAGAAAGTATGTCAGTTATACTGGTATTTGTAGAGAGCTCAGCAGCTAATATATTGTTTATTTCCATGCCATTAAGCAGAATGGGGTTAATAACATTTACTTTTCCCAGAGCTACTGATGTTATAATGGTTTCTAACTCCATTATCACTGCTCTATTTCTAGTACTGACTAAAGAAAAGAGATTTCCCGTGTCGATCTGCGTCCGTTTTGCCTGTGCTAAAAGTTTATTAACTGTCACTGTCAGTTCGTTAATTTTCCCTTGTGTAACTGAATTAATCATTGCCTGCTGTTCATTTGCTTCTATTAGGGCTTCGGCTCTGGTCTCAATTGTTTGGAAGTCATCAAAGTCTGGGGTGCCGGTTATGTACTTTAATGCAGTCCCTAAGATATTAATGCCTCGGGAATGCCGGTGATGTATTCTGACCGCATCTAGTAGTTTTAATATTTCGTTAGCGTCGTTTCGGAGAAGTTGCCTGGCGTGAGAAAGTGGAAATTGCTCCAATATTGCGTCCGTCTCTTCCGCTATCGCTTCGAATTCTGTCAAGTTTGTCTTGTGGAGTAGAAACTCATAGTGTTCGTGGAGGATCACTTTCCCTGTTGTTATTGGGATGTAGTTGGAGCTGGTATAATTGAATATCCTCGCATTGGCCCAATGATCTATTGTCAAGAGCAGAGTTACCCTAAGAAGGAAGGAAAATTTTCAGTGTTTTAAGTTGGTTTTGTGANCACTAAGAAGGAAGGAAAAAGTGCTGTGTTTTAAGTTGGTTTTGTGAACTTTACGTCCGTCGATTAAAACAAAGGTACCTGAATCGCTCTGGACTGTTTTTTCGGTGTAAAGATTAGTGAATTTGTTTCCTATTCTCTTACTCGTCTTCACAAAAACCTTTTCCCCTGGTTTATATTGTCTTGTTCGTCTCTTTATATTGTGTTTTTTTAAGTTATTTTGTTGGGTTTGTATAAGTCTATTCTTTATTTCGTTAACCAGTTCGTCTGGCGCTGCTTGGATGATATCTATAGGTTTCCTGTTTGTCACGGAATGGACGGTGCGGTTGTACTTAGCCGTTGCTAGCAGAATTAATTCGACCGTGTCGGAAATGCAAGTCTCGAGCTTTTGGCAGCGTGCAATTTCCGTAAGTTTACTGTGGAGCCTCTCCACCTGGCCGTTCGTCGTACTGTAAGCCGGTGGCGTGGTGTAGATCGTGACTCCGAAGTGGTTTTTTTAAGATTGCTCTAATAGTTTCTGAATTCAGTGACCTCTCATTATCGCAAACCAGAAATTTAGTGTTTTTGTAAAAGTTGAGGAGTTCGTAGATTGGTTCCTTAATATCCACTATGGCTCTGGATTTTATTGGAAAAACCATTGCAAATTTTGAGAATTTATCTATTGTTGTGAGAAAATGTGTTTTGTCTGTTGAATAAATGTCAACGTGAAGGATTTCCCCTGGGTATGAAGGTATGGGGGTTGATCCTATTTCGGGGTTTGGGGGACGTCGTTGGTATTTTGCTTCATGACATATTTTGCAATTTGAAACTATTTCTTTTAGGATTTTCCTTAAGTCAGGGAAGTAGTAATTTTCCAGGACTTGCTGCTCATTTTCGCGTCAGGGTCTATGTGCACGATTATGTTCGGTTTGGAGGATTTCTCTTTGGTCGGAACTTTACCCCTGGAAAAGATGTGGTAAGCTCGTTTTGGATTAGTGCCAAAGTAGAGAGTTCGCATAGCAGCCCGTTAACAACATTCGGATTTACACATTGTTTCATGGCTTTCAATAAATCTTGTAGGTTACTAAAAGATATTCGATGCCTCACTCGTGTCTTAAAAAGAATTGACGTGCTAACCGGTAATTTGCTGCCCTCCTCTAGTATAATCTGAGTTTGGAAACAATTAATGGGGTTTTTTACTGTAGGTATTGCTTGAGTTAGTGACAATTCGCTGTTGGTGGCCATATTTCCTGTGTCCACCTCGTTGTCCAGTGTATTTATGTGTTGCCGGGAAAGTGCATCGGCGACAAAGTTTTCTTTACCTGGTTTGTAGTGGAACTTTGGTGAGTACTCTTCAACAAAAGCGCGCCACCTTTTCATCTTTGCATTTGGGTTTTTGTCGGACAAAGCGAAGGTGAGCGGTTGGTGATCTGTATAGATGTTCAAGTGTTTTACACCGTATAGGTAGTTACGAAGTTTTTGTAGTGCCCTTACAATCCCCAGGAGCTCTCTTTCATTGGTCGCATAGATTTCCTCTGTCTGAGACAGAGTTCTCGAGATCATAGTGATAGGTCTGCCGTTTTGTGACAAAACAGCGCCTATGGCATGTGAAGAGGCGTCCGTTGTCAAGTCAAAGGGCTGCTTGTAGTCTGGGTAAAGGAGCAGTACATCCTCTGATGCAAGAATCCTTTTCATTCTACCAAAGGCGTTAAGTGCTTCTTCGTCTAATGTTATTTCTATTTTCCGGGATTGGTTAGCACCGATATTTCCATTTTCCCCACGTAGGTATTTTGTTAGGGGCTTTGTAATCGCAGCGTAGTCCTTTACGAATCGTCTGTAATAGCCAGCCAACCCCAAGAATGATCGTAAGGCTCTTAATGATTTGGGGACAGCGAAGTCCAAAATATCCCTCACTTTATCGGGGCATGTCTTGATACCCTCTTTGGATACTGTAAAGCCCAGAAACTCGACACTTTCTTGAAAGAATTTGGACTTGTCGGCGGACACCCGCATATTAGCGGCGTAAAGTTTTTGTAGTACCAGGTCTATGTCCTTTAAATGTTGCTCAGCACTTTCTGAAAAAATTATGACGTCGTCCACATAGACGTGGCATATTTTACCGATTTCCTCTCTTAATACGTCATCAATGGCTCTCTGAAAAATGCTGGGAGCATTTTTTAGGCCAAAGGGAAGCCTACAGAATTCGTACTTGCCGTTATTGACCGAAAATGCCGTTTTTTCTCGATCCTTTTCGCCTAACTTAATTTGGTGGAATCCGGACTTGAGGTCTATTGTTGAAAAGAACCTGGCATTTCCAATGTTAGCCAAAATTACAGAAGTGTCCGGAATCGGGTACTTGTCACTCACTGTTTTGTTGTTCAGTTTTCTAAAGTCAATCACGAGTCTGGACTTCCTATTACCGTCCTCATCGACGCCCTTCTTACTTACAACCCAAATCGGATTATTATAAGGAGAGCGGGATGGTCTTATTATACCGTCACGCAAGAGATTCGAAATCTCCTTATTGACAAACTCGGCTGAAGCTATGGGGTATGGGTAGCTCCTTGAGTAAACTGGAAGGTCATCGGTGGTCCTTATTGTTCCTAAAATATTGGTGTTATAGGGTAAAGCTTCGTTGGGGTCCGCGAAAACTTTAGCATGTTGTTGCAATAGTGCGGAAATATCCAACTTGCTCACGTTCGTTTCTATTAATTTATTAACATCCGGGCAGTAGTGATGGAAGAGTTTTTCCCGTCCACCGTCATAACTAAGAAGTCCACTTTTGCAGTCTATTTTACCGTTTACTTCCGTTAATAGGTCAAAACCTATGATACCGTCGAAGGTGTCTAAGCTGGGTAGGATAAAAAATCTGGTATTTTTATTAAAAATGTTGATTGTACAATACTTGTCAATTCTAGTGGTGCCATGGATAGATTTGACTGTAAAGGTGCGGTTTGCGGGTTTGATTCCCCTTAGGTCGCTGAGTTGTTTTATGTAGCTCTTCGCAGCACCAGTGTCAATAAGGAATTTTATACCTCTTCCCCCGATTGTTCGCTCGATATAGGGCAAGAGGGATTTTGTCCTAAAAAATTCACATCGTCATTTGTTTCGTCTTCGCCTTGGTATTCAACTTGGTTACATCCTTCGTAACCCTCGCTCTGGTAATAATTGTCGTAACTGGCATTATCCCAATATTCTCCCTCAGGATCGTCCTGCTCCTGAGTAAGGTTATTTATCCTTTGAACTTTTTGTAATGCCTGCTGGTCGCTCCCGTGCGGTCTTTTCTCTGGCCTTTCCCTACTGAGGGTCTGGGTGGTGTTTCGGTTAGACAAGCCACTCGGGTTGCCAATATTTGGATTAGGAGCCCTTGGATAGGTTCCTTGATGGAACCTCCCATTATTACCATTTACTGGTTGAGGTTTGTTCTGTCTGAACCTTGAGAGCGATGGGTCTACATCCATTGGTACGGCCCTTTGTGTCTGAGTTTGTCGTTGTTGGTCAGGTTGGATCGCTCGGTACTGTGGTAAATACGGATACTGCCTGGGATTCTGAATTGATTGCCTGTTAAAGGACTGGGCAAACATGGACCTAGCTTGGTTTGATTCAAGCTCCTGTGCTAAAGCCAAAGCGGAGGGAAGATCGTTAGGTCTGGAAGAAAATAGTATGTCGCATAAAGGACGATTGAGCCCCGAAATAAAAACACGGAGAGCGTCCTCGCGGTATTTACTATTGAGAGATTCTATTAGGGTGGTATTTCCACCGTGAGTCATGATCGTCTTGTTTATTATTAGGGTCAGCTTCCTTTCGACCTCATCGTAAAACCCTACCACTGATAATTTACCCTGTCTTAAGGTGGATAGCTCTTGCTCAATTAGGTGGATAGGCCTTTTATCGGCATATGCAAAATCTAACCGTGAAATAATTGCCTTAAAATTTAGGACTGTGTTGAAGGATGAAAGCACACTATCTGCCGCCCCTACTACTTTATTTCTTATGATGCCTACTGCCTGGTAGTGTTTGGAACTACCTTGGAATCCCTCGAATACCTTATACGCAGTGTGAGCTGCTTGCCGCCATGAGACATAACGGGTAGGATCACCCTTGAATTCCGGCATGGTCTTTACCAGGTCTAAGGATTCGTCACACAATACATTTGGTTCAATTGTAACCGGCTCATACTGAACCACTTGAGTTGGGGTCTCGATTCTAGCTAATCTATTTGCAAGTTCGTCTATACGGGTCTGAAATTCCTGTCTGGAATGCTCGGTTGCCGTACGGATTGCAGTATTTAGAAGGGCTTGGAGAGTCTGGGCGTCCATCGACATTTTTCTGTTTTTAGGAAATCTCCGATTCAAACACTACTCGAATGGGATTTCTCAGATTTATCTAATTGATTTTAAACTTTTATTAATATAGTTAGCTGCTAAACTTTCTACTTACATTAATATTTTCATGTCAATATCTTGTGTGCTCCTTGATCGCTGCATTTAATATCTTGTTTGCTCCTTGATCGCTGTATTGGTGGTTGTTAATATATCATCGTTATAATATCTTGTGTGATCCTTGATCGCTGTATTGATGGTTGTTAATATATCATTAGTGTCTCCCTGATCGTTGTAATATCTTGTGTGATCCTTGATCGTCGCTGTGTTGATGGTTGTTACACTTCAATTATGAATTTTTTAAACTTAATTGTGTTCCTTGAGATCGCTGTATTGATGGTTGTTACACTTCAATGGTAAATTTTTTTAAACTTAATTGTTATTTAGGTGGGTCCGAACCCACGGCCAAACACGCGTGTCCTTTATAAGGATTTTATTCGCCCACGTTGGGCGCCAGTAAGATTTAACCACTTAGTTTTGATTAAGATTCTTTATTTCCCTTGGATTTCCAAGGGCAGCCGGTCTCAGCGGATGAGTTGAAATAATTGACTACATAAAACGACGCTAGCGTCTAAATACCTACACTCTTGCCCTAATTTCAGTTACTGCACGTTATTATTGCAATTGCTGGACCAATTCCGCTTATTGTCTGGCATTTGTTTTGTTGTTGCCAAGCGCAAGACTATAAGTGTCTCGTCGGCAGAATGGCCGTATGAGTTATTAAAGCAGTATTGAACTTTTGCTTGTTGTTACGTGCAAAGCTATAGACGCGCCGTCAGCAAATTCGGTCGAAGCGGTGTTTTGGCCGGATGAGTGGTTACCTGTGTTAACTTGTATACACATAAAGTTGTTGGCGGTAATAAAGAGTCAAAATCAAAATGGAGAAAAGAACAAAAAGCGTACGTTAGTTGTCAGTTATAAAATAAATCCAATTTATTTGCGAATATTTGTTTGTTCTATTTATTGAAGGGCGGAAAAGCTTGTGTTAATTATATTGATAACAAAACTTGGCAGCTCTCACGTTGTCTAAATTCTCAAGTAACATAAAGTCCACAAACGAATAAATTGGTTGTATTACCATCAATATGCCATGTATAAATTTTAACAATACACAAAAATAGAGATTTCGCACGAGCGTTTGTTTGATTTTTCAACACCATTTATATTTTTTTTTAATAAAATCACGATTTGTCAAATGCTTAAATTTATTTATCTAATAATAATGCAGCACACAACCCTGAAATCTAAGAAAAAGTCTGAGGAAGGCCATTAAATAGCAGCACACAACCCCGTGCCTTCCTCAGGAGTGAATATAACTACAACAACAACGACTACTACAACAACAACCCACAAAGGTTGGTTACTGTCTATACTGTGCTCCGAGTGTACTATAGAACACATGCATTTTTGTGCATAAAAATGTGGGAATATATGTCAATAGATTATGTACGAAAGTATGTTAATAATTGTATGTACATATGCATATATATATGTGAAGTATTATATTAGGGCAGCATTTAAAACAACAAATACAATTTATTACATAGTATAGCATAGATTATGGAATGAATTATTTTTTAGAGTTATATTCATACATGTGTACACACATTACATTCATATTTATATATGTTTGTATGTACGTATTTATGTATATATGCATTTATGTATGTATGTACATATGCATGTATTTTGTCTTTACAGAGAAAAGTAAGTAACGAAGATATAATCGTTTGTTCCGCAGAAACAAAAACAAGTAAGCCGTTGTTAACAACCCCAAAATAGTTTGCTACTTGTAGCTGCTGCTATGTTGTATACCTGAATGAAATATAGTCCTTGGTGAAAAAATTTATTTGTGGCCTATTGTTCAAGGACATATGTACATATGTATGCATGTATATATGGATATGTAGTCACGGGAAAATTTGCGTAAACAAAGAATAGAGGCCGGTTCGCATACAACTTTAACGTTGCGTTGGCGTCGAATTTCAAAGCAGCCGTCCACATATCAAAAATTTGGCAACGCTAAGGGTCTGATTATGCATACTTCGCATAACTTCGCACAACCATTTGTACCAGTGCACTAAAAATGTAACTTAAGAAAATGTGAAGCAAAATCTAAACTCAACAGATCGCTAAGTTCTTAAAAGTTCTGCTAATTTCTGGGTAATGGAATACATACAAAGTACATACGAAATTACAGTTTGAAGTTTATGCGAAGTTGTGCGAAGTTATGCGAAGTATGCATAATCAGACCATAAGGCCAACACATAGCAGAAAGATCGCTGCGTCGGTCGCCAGCTGTTGCAAATAAATAAAATTTAATCAAATGTTTTTTCCTTTTAATCAAATGAAGGTAAGAAATATAATTTTTCATGTAATTAATGATATGAAATATTAATTTATCTCTCGTTAATATATTAATTTAGTGGCCAAAGTAGCCTCTGCCAAGCTTCATTGTAGAACGCATACTTTTAACTTGCGTTCTGTCAAACCAACGCCAACTACAAAGTCAACGCGAAAGTTCTATGTGGACCAGCCTTAATTATCAGATAGTAGTTTGTATTATACTACATACATACATATGTATGGGGGCTAAACCAGGAATATTTTTTTTTGAAAATGCTAATGTCCTACTCATTTATGAAATGAAAGACAAAATTATGATTTTTATAAATATTATATTCTCATTTATACATATGTAACATAGTTACTTAGTCAAATTACTTAGTAATTACTTGTATGTAAGAATACAAAGACAAATTATTTATCAGAAGCATTGCCCCTTACATATTGAAAAAAAGTTATAAATGCTCTCAAAAAAGCAAAATCGCTACAGCGAAAAAAGTGTTTGAAAAACCGCATAAATTCAAATCCGCATAAAAAAAGACCTAAGTGTATAAGTTGAAATTTTATAAGAAATTATTGAACATTAAAAACATTATACCTACATAGATATGTATGCACATAAGTGCCTACCTAGTAGATAAAACTGGTCAAAATAGCACGAATCTATTCTTCTGTGCATGAGAATATATACATAAATATATACATACATATGTGTATATACATATGTATGTATATACATATCTGCATGCGTGCATACAATCCTTTACTCGAAATTCTTAGTTACTGCAATTTTGATCCCATACATTTTTGCCGACCAAACAACGCGTTTGCCTGTCTAATCTGCTTGCTTCATTTGCCTCGCTAGTTTACTCGCCTCATTTGCCTCGCTCGTTTACTCGCCTCGCTCGTCTGCTGCTGCAAATGAGTGCCTCGCTCGCAACGACGCCCTCGCGAGGGAAAAGCTAATGAGGCCCTCGTTTGCTTGCCGCCCTACTCTTGCGCTGCCCTCGTTTGGTTACTCGCTCGCTGGCTGCTCAGCGCGTGCGCTCGTACTTAACGAGTGCTCGTTTTCAAACAGCCTCGCTTGTTGCTCGTGAGTTGCGCTAGCTCAGAGCAAACTAACGAGCGAGCGAGGGGCTAAAATGAGGCAAATCCGAACCCTGGTCATTCACACTCGTTTTTAATGGTGTGAAATTCTAATATCAAAAAACATTAATCAGATTTTAGTCTTAAATAACCTGTCATTATAAGGAATTTGAATTTGAGTCTGATACGGTGACATTTTGGAAGTTGTCACAGCAGTTGCCCGTGACCTTTGAGTAACCGTGACAAAGTCACAGGTACGCGAATATCTGCCACCTCTAGTTTTCGTATATATTACGAAAATATGAGACATCAGATCTTTAGTACATTTTACGAATGTATTCGTACCATTTACTATTGGTACTATTTGTTGCTATTTCTTAGTTTTTTACGAAATTTTTGTAAAATGCACAGAAATAATGCATATATTTAACGAAATTAGTTTCGTAAANTTCATTTGCCTCGCTAGTTTACTCGCCTCATTTGCCTCGCTCGTTTACTCGCCTCGCTCGTCTGCTGCTGCAAATGAGTGCCTCGCTCGCAACGACGCCCTCGCGAGGGAAAAGCTAATGAGGCCCTCGTTTGCTTGCCGCCCTACTCTTGCGCTGCCCTCGTTTGGTTACTCGCTCGCTGGCTGCTCAGCGCGTGCGCTCGTACTTAACGAGTGCTCGTTTGCAAACAGCCTCGCTTGTTGCTCGTGAGTTGCGCTAGCTCAGAGCAAACTAACGAGCGAGCGAGGGGCTAAAATGAGGCAAATCCGAACCCTGGTCATTCACACTCGTTTTTAATGGTGTGAAATTCTAATATCAAAAAACATTAATCAGATTTTAGTCTTAAATAACCTGTCATTATAAGGAATTTGAATTTGAGTCTGATACGGTGACATTTTGGAAGTTGTCACAGCAGTTGCCCGTGACCTTTGAGTAACCGTGACAAAGTCACAGGTACGCGAATATCTGCCACCTCTAGTTTTCGTATATATTACGAAAATATGAGACATCAGATCTTTAGTACATTTTACGAATGTATTCGTACCATTTACTATTGGTACTATTTGTTGCTATTTCTTAGTTTTTTACGAAATTTTTGTAAAATGCACAGAAATAATGCATATATTTAACGAAATTAGTTTCGTAAAATCTGCGCTTGTTTCTTAGAATGTGCGATTCCTCTCATTCTCCACACTGTAAAAAACATAGCACGAACTACAGAAAAAAACTTTTATTTTTTTTTTGTTAGTTTTAAGCGTTTTTGTTTAACCAAATGTTTTGCAAAAACGCTTAACATTAATGACTAAAATATAATGAAAGTCTTGTGCTATAATTTGAGTCGTGTTATTGTTGTAGTGTTAATAATAAAAGCAATCATACATTCTACAAAAGAAGTTCAGATATTACAAGTATAACTGCCGTAAATAATAAGCTTTAGCTAAATATTCTGACTACACTGTTGTTTAAAATTAATAAAAAAGGTTATTTTACCTATAATAAAAATTGCCTATTTATCAAGTCCCACATTGCAGCGCGAAGGGGCACCCTAGGCGATGTTAAAAACATTGTATGCTTAAAAGCATAGTACATCCACAGCTTTAATATTTAATTTTGCATTGTATTTTTATCCAGTAAATCCCTTTTTAAAACGTTTGAAATTATATTATACGTCTCACAGCAGCCAACAAGTAATTCCGCAATGACACGCGATACATAAAAATATGATGAAATATTAAACTGCCTGTAAGTTAGTATAAATATTCGTATGTTGTACGAATTAAAAACAAAAAACATGTTTCTGCATTAGTACTTTATTCGAAAGTATTTACTAAATTGTACGAATACAGAATTGCAGATTTCGTAAAATTTAAAACCGTACGTAAATATTATGCCTTCCTACAATATTCTAAATTATTCGTAGAGATTTGTTCAGTGCTTTACGAATGTGTTTCGTAAAATAAACGTAAGATTTCGTAAATTGTACTGAAAAAATGCCTTACGGAAGTCCTTTCATTATATTTACGTATGGTTCGTAAAATCTTGTTTCGTTGTGAAAAATGTGTTCGTATTATGAACGAAAGTTCCGTACATTGTACAAAAACCAAGACTACGAAAGTTTTTCGTACCACTTTTAAGATTTTTTTTCAGTGTTAGAACCAGCTCAAAACTAATTACATTTTTTCTAGCTCGGAGGGAGGTGACCCTTTTGAACTATCTAGGAACTGTTGTTATATGAACTGTCTCAGAACCATCTAAGCCAGAGTCAGCTCAGAACAAGTTCAAAAGTTCTGCAGAGGGCGACAATTGTCACTTTGTAGGACATCGCCATGTTAAAAAAGACAGTTGAAAGCATTGATTTGGGATAGACGAAGAACCAGTACCGTCCCTTTTCCGGCTAGCTCAGCGCAAGCTCCGAACCAGTTTGATTTGCTGCAAGGTCGTGCGTTGAATGAAGCTTTCGCTGTCTTCCCAATCAGAGCGTGTATGTATACTAGGGATGTCAATTTTCGGGGTTTTGTCGATCCCGGGATTTTCGGGATCTGAAAATACAATCCCGGGATCCCGGGATTGTCCCGAAATTCAGGCAAAAGTGCAACACATCCGTGATCATCCTATTATAGTATTTTAAGTCAGATTGATATAACAAAAAAAGTACAATTTATTGTAATTCATTTACATATTTATTAAGGCGATAAATCAGTATTTACAATCAACAAAAACCAAATTTAAAATTTGACAAACATAGTAAGTAGTAAGTACGTACATATCCTCATTAATTTATAACATAGTTTTTGTACTACAAGGTCAAATGCATATACGGTCACTTACAGAAATATTTTGCATAGATTTTTTTTGCAATATTCAGAATATTTTTCATGGTTTTTTTTTTGTTAATTTAAAAAAATATATATGTATGTGCAATTTTGAAGTTGCGAAAACATCCCGTCGACATTTTATATTTTTTTTTTGCTACAAAAAAATTCGTTATAAGGAAGAAAATGCCCAACATCAGTAAAAACAATTCAAAAATCAAGGGAGTTTTTAGTAACTTTAAAAGTGCACTTTATTGTATTAAATTGAATGGGCTATAAAACTGCATAATGGAATTTTTTGTAAAAATTATGATTAAAAAGTTTGATATTTTTATGATAATTTGGTGAACTTAAACCAACTTTCTCTAAAGTGTGAAATTTTGATTTACATGATTTTTGTTGTAAAATGAGCTATATATTTTTTTAATTAACAAAAAAATACCATGAAAAATATTTTGGATATTGCAAAAAAAATCGATGCAAAATATTTTTGTAAGTGACTGTATTTGGTACAGCAGTAACTGCCTATGTAACTATATAAAATTTTTTGAATCACGGTTTGAGATCAATTTAAGATATTATCAGTATATTTAAGTAATAATAAAAAAGTTAACACATTTAAGTAAACAATAAATATATAAGTGCATCACCTATTCCATTTCGAGCGGAGCAAAATTATTCCTTCTTTTGATGGTAATGCGATCTTAAAGCAATTATAGCATTAAGGGTTGCAAAAAATTCTTAATTTGCCCTTGAGAGGGGATATTTGTGATAAAAATTTAATTGGCTAACAAAAGAATTGTTTCCAGCAATCCCGGGATTTAAATCGACTAATCCCGGGATATTCGGGACTTAAAAAAGACCGGGATCCCGGGATTGACATCCCTAATGTATACGCGAATACGCCGCTCAGTCGCCCGGCGGGAAGACGCTTCCCAGCTGTGCGTTAAAGCTTCGCAAATTTTACCCCTACCGAAACCAAAGATGTATACACATAAAAACCTAAATTTAGGAATATATACAAATATAAATGCTCAAACTACAAGCTCAAAAACAGAAATTGATGCGGTGTTTTCAAGATGTTTTAAGGCCCTTGAGTCACAAGTATATACAAGTGTCATATTTAATCAATCATACCGATAATTTCATGTATTAAAAGAATTAAAAATGAAAATGAATAAAAAAATTAAATCAGCAAAATGAATAAAATTAAGTGAAATTAATGTTTAATTTCTAACCTAACCTACATGTGTATGTATGTAACTGAATCACCTAATAATAGGTTTACATATAAAAAGATGATCCTCATTTTCGAGCCTAACTGCCTTATCTGTAATTAGAAAAAGAGATTAGCCATAAAAAATTATAATTAACAAGTAAGAAAGTCTAAGTTCGGGCGGAGCCGAACAATACCCGGCGCAATTATTAAATATATGTTTTCCACCTTTCCGAAAGCTACTGCTACACGATAAGCCGGGGTGTAGAAATTTTAAGTAAATTAGCGTCCTTAAATTTCGAAATATTGCAGTTTGGAGCATTTCTGAAATATACCGTTATATGAAAAGCGGTCGTAATTTTAGTCCGATTTCAATAATTTTCAATGCTTTGCTTTTATGTGGCAAGCACAATAACCGTACCGAGTTTGGTTCAAATTGCTAGAACGGTTAGCGAGATACATATATGTGATCATAAGTGGGCGGTGCCGCGCCCATTTTCCAAAATTGTATCATAAGCGTATTTCTTGGTAAAAAATTGTTGCAACCATCAATTTTGAATAAATTAGCTTTAATATTTACTGATTTATCGAGAATTTTGTATTTTTCTAAATTACCATTATATGGGATGTGGG
>NW_016160907.1:11623-18726 GCF_001687245.7 Rhagoletis zephyria | reverse complement strand
GACGGACAGACAGTCACCGCTTAATCGATTTCTCTTTTCATTCTGATCATTTATGTATACATTTGTCTATATCTATCTCGATTCGTTTTGCCTGTTACAAACAACCGTTATGTGAACAAAGTTATAATACCCTTGTGCACAAGTGCGCTCGGGTATAAAAATATCTCAGATTATACCGATAACTTTTTGGTGTCCAACTAGGGTTGCCAACCGTACTATAATATATAGTATTGTACTATTTTTCCGGTCGGCGTACTACATCCTATTGGGAAAAATATTTTTTTTTTGTTATTTTATGGCCTTATAACAATTATATTCAACAATTCTTATTGAGCTTGAGGCCGTTTTTTAATGAAAAGTTATTGTGGAAAAGCAACAATAATTTGAAAAAATGGTAGAAGTGATGGCTATGTATTTCGGAAATCACCACATTTCCTCATCAGACTTCTTTCAGTAGGATTCGAACCGACGATCCCACTGACTCAGCCAGTTGCCTACGCACTGTGCTAAGTTCGCCTTGTTAATTCTTGTTGCTTATTTCCACTATTTCACTTGTTAAGCCAACTACAATCAAGAGCAGCTGTTCCGCTGCAGTTCACTTGATCACGTGGTTGTTGGCTTTGTTGGTTTTTGTTAATATTTCTATTATTAGAATGTTTAACTTTTAGGTGTGCTCGTCCTTAAGTTATTTCTTTTTGTTATTTTATGGCCTTATAACAATTATATTCAACAATTTTTATTGAGCTTGAGGCCGTTTTTTAATGAAAACGTATTGTGAAAAAGCAACAATAATTTGAAAAAATGGTAGAAGTGAGAGCTATTTCGGAAATCACCACACACAATATAGCGAAATTTGATTTACTTTATACGATCAAATTATGAAATAATAACAGTAATTATATTTATTTGGGATAGTTGGAGCAATTTGCAATATTTTCAGCCCAATAACTTTGATCTAGGCCCCAACAGGTTTTTGTAAGATTTTTCTATTTCAAGCGAAATTTGTCATTTCCAAAACTTCAGTGAGAAAACACTTTAAATAAAGTTATTCAAGTTTGATCTTTTGGAAATTTGGGACGCCATACTGGATTATGAATTAGGAAATTTCAAACAACTAGTTTGAAATTTGTAATGAGCGATCCTAAGACCCTCCAAGTACCAAATTTCATGAAAATTCATTAATATTTTAAATTCCTGTACGCCATATTGGATTCGTTATTGGATTTTTGAAAATTGACTTCAGCTTTGTTAAAACACATCTTTTAAATGATGTGATGCTAAATATCTAATAAATTACATGAATCTTTTCTATTTTAATACACTTTATGTTATTTGGGACAACTGCTAAAGTTGGTATAGTGAAATAAAAATAGCCGCCACTCTTTTTGGCCCGCATATGCGCGGCTTTTCTTTTCGTAGATCCTTTGCATTAGTTTGGTAAAGGAATGAAGATCTTGCTCGGACCTACTCATTAGTTGTACCTTTTTGATTAAAATATTTATTGAAAATAAGCCGTGTTTTTAAGGTGTTGATAATTTAGCAGCCAAGTTTTATTATGTAATATTTCATATGAAATCTTCATTTTCCATGTTTAAGAAGTAAGACCAAAACAGCAATTACTGTTATAATTGAAAGTTTCCATAAAAAAATGTTAAGAAAGCTATCAACTTATAACTGCTAGAACGTGCCACGATAGAATTCGTTGAATTACATGGATTGAACGGTTTGCTCAACAGGTATTATTGAAAATACTAATCAGTATTGAGTTCGTCGAACATTTCTGAATAAGAATAGCTTTATTTCGGTTAATTTATCACAGTTTTACGTTTACGTTTTACTTTTTCAGGTTAAACATGGCTTCTCCGACAACTGTGTGCCGTGGGAAAATGGTATAAGCGGGAGTATGGACTACAATGTATGACGTTGGAATGCCAAAGAATTAATCGTTTACGCAATTAGTTCGATTGCTTACACAACTTAAGCTGTTTGCGCAATTATGATACCAGGGTTTGGAAATGCTGTAATTTTACAACGCTTTTATCAACTTGCAATGTTGTGCGTCCAGAAACTTTCAATGTTGTGGATCCAGAAACTTTCAATGTTGTGTGTCCGACACCATAAAACCTTTGCTTTGAAAAGTTCCGCATAGTGCATAGGGCGACATCTGTAGTGAATAGGGCGAGGTAGATGACATCTAGATGCCGCCCTATGTACTACGTTTGCTACAGCGGAAATAGACGACACGCCATTTCTTTAAATAAAATTAATTGGTGCTCGTTTGTATGTACATACATATGTAAATGCATGTGTGTGCACCTTTCTATTAATATCGTTGAATTATTTTAATATCTATTGCAAAATTTTATTCAGACAGGACTAAAAAGTAGAAAATAAATAATATAAAAAAAACTTTTTAATATACAACGCTTTTATAAATGGACTAAAAAGTAGAAAATAATACTTCTCAGTCCCATAGAATTTGTTTTGATAACTTTTGATTTTGAAATTTTAGCAAAAGTCATTATAAACAATCTATGAAATTGAAAATGAAAAGCGTGGGGCGCATGTAATACACTTGAATTGATAGTGCACGTTGTGGACAACTATATGTATGTGGGTATATGAATAACGACCGCTTAAAATCGATTTCAAAGTTCTACTTTCGCTGTAGAAATTTTAGGTCTACGTTATGTAGTTTGACTATTGTCAATTAAATCGAATGCTTTGTATTGCATGCGCTCCACGTTTTTCATTTTCAATTTCATAGATTGTTTATAATGACTTTTGCTAAAATTTCAAAATCAAAAGTTATCAAAACAAATTCTATGGGACTGAGAAGTATTATTTTCTACTTTTTAGTCCATTTATAAAAGCGTTGTATATTAAAAAGTTTTTTTTATATTATTNATTTGATTTACCTTTGCTGTGCTTTGACTTCGGCATGTATGATATCGAAAGCAAAGCAACAGCAATTCGGAAAAAGCAAATATTTTGGCTGTCGTTTTGCTGTAAAATTTCTAAAGCAACCGGACAGTTAAAAAACAATTTGTGAAAGCACAACGACAGCGCAGCGGCAGCAATTCGACTATCACTTGACCGTGAAACATCAAATTGGCAGAAATATGTATGCATGCACAAATGCACTACCCTTTAGTTCTACTGGTGACAAGAGACGACCATAAGCTAACTACGACGATGCATTGCCGATTGTTAGGCAATTCGCTAGCGATTGGTAATCGCCAATTTCACACCAGATAATCGCTAGCGAAAGGCCAAGCAAAGGAACTGATATTGCNTAAAGGAATTGATGTTGCGTGTACTCACTCCTGGCGAGTCAGCGATAATACACCATGCTGCAAAGCTTCATGTGCACAGGACATTCAAGCAAATCACAGCAAAAGAAAAGTGCTATCACAGCAAATCAAAAGCAGTAAATTCAATTTACTAAATTGTTTCCAATAAACTGCCGACAAAAAAGCAAAATAAAATTTTCAAAGTCACAGCGAAAGCAAATTAGTTCGAATGAAAATCAAAAATTTCAAAGCGAAGCAAAATCAAAAATAGTAGTGCTGTTGCTGCTGTGCTGTGCTGTGCAGTTTATTTTCGTTGTTTAAGAGTTTTAAGAGAAATAAAAAGGAAATATTTCCAGCCTAGTCAAGTAAGCTCAATAAACCCCTGACACTCTAAAAAATCAGTTTAAAAATGCGACTATAAATCGAGTAAATTTTTGTTTAATTTTCAAATTGTTTGGTAAATTTACACGATGAATATGTATTTTTCTCGTTTCCACATATTCGTGTGTAAAAATCCTTTTTGTTAGCGGCTTTACACAATTCCACGGGTGAAATCAAACAGCAGATGTGTATTTTGTAGCTTGTACACACTTTAAATCTATACAATGGATCTATTTCATGTATTGAATTAACCATAACAACCACGCTGTCAAATTTAAATAGCGAATAAGGAAATGGATTAGCAACAAGAGTTTTCGGGGTGTGCATAGATCAGTGGTTAGCGCTTCTGACTTTGCACATCGATGATGCGTGTTCGATCTCTGCTGAAGTCTAGAAAAAAGAAGTCTGATGAGGAGATGTGGTGATCTCCGAAATATTAGCTATAACTTCTACTGCTTAGACTTTGTTGTGTTTTCCATTTTTGCTAACAAATAAATCGTGGTATAAAGCTCAATAACACTATTGAAAATTTTTTTTTTCCTTTTAAAACTCTTAAAAAACAAAAATTACTTACGGGCCATACATAAAAAATTATGGCCCTTTTGAAAAAAAACACCTTTTTAATTTTGTATTAAAAGTGCAATGTCATCTTTTATTTATAAAAAGAAAATAAAAGCGGCAGAACGAAAGAACATCACCTATAGCATCGAATAGATATATAGTTAATTTCAAATGCCAGTAAAAATACGAGTTAGAACAAAAAAAAAATCGGTTTTTGAGAATGAAAATTTGATGAGTCATTTTTCAGAAGTGTACAAAATATGAAATTTTGATAATATGATAAATAAAAAGTACGTATGCACTTATTAACGGAGTAGAATAAAATACTAAAATTTCATGTGATTCGGAGAGATAGATTGCTGAATTTGTCCACACCGCACCAGAGCCCCCGGATACGACCTAAGAAGGACGCCTCCCAAAACCTTGATTATTTAGAAGAATTTGTTGCGACGCTCCCACGGTTCCCCGTTAAACATGGCGCAGTTTCAGCATATTTTCATTTCATCATATAGTGCAAAGGGAGACATTAACACCTGCATTCCATAATGCACCAGTGGGCCAAAGCCATTAGCATACAACTGGCTGTAAACAAGTTATTCAACAATTGTGCCACTGCCGATGAACGAAGGTGCGAACTAAGCAGTGGCCTGAACGATGAAGTCGAGTCCTGAACTGGTTGCTGGATACTACGTTTAGTAATTAGTGTTATTACAAGAAGTTAATTAGTGTTAGATATAAGATGTTAATTGTGAAATATATAAGTGATTCCTGAATCAACTAGATTTTGCTTTTGGGCGGCCGGGCCAATTAATTTTTTTGAGTGTAACGGACCGAAAGTCCGGAGCTTGTATGTACTTCATAATCGCATGTAAAATAAAAAGCGTCCACGTACATACTTTTGGGTGCCTTGGTAGTAACAGTACCTTTTTTAAAATCAAGCAATAAACTCACCTGTTCACATATCTTTAATAAACTGTTTCGAAGTGCCCGTTCATTTTCTTCGAAATCGTTCCTTATCTGTATAATGGACTGACAGAAAGGATTTGGCTCAGAGTTTTTACCATAAATATCATCATAGGAGAATTGTTTCCCCGACTGAAATTAAAAACAAAAATTTCTCTTCAGTTATTTAAAAAAGAAAATAACAGAAAGGTTTAATAAATCTTAAAACTCAGAGGACAAAACACAGAACTAGAATACTTTATACCATTAAACATTTATCCTAACATAAAAGATATGATAGCTTTTATATCGATTAGACCATCGGTTCCCAACCGATAATACTGGGATATACTACATGTGCATTAAAAGTTTAGGTGTTTAGTTTAAGACAAACTGGGGAAACGGTTACCGAGATATGCCCATACAATCCAAAAATTTAAAATATTCTTACTTTCCGCCTAAATATAATTGTAAATTTCAGTTTTGAGTGAATAAGCTGCAATAGTTAATAAAATATCGCAGTTTTCGCATTTATGAAAACTACCGTTAAATGAGGGGTTGGCGTGGTTACAATCCGATTTTGCCCATTTTCAATACATCCGTCCTACGCTCAAAATAACTACACGTAGTAATTTTCATTAAAATATCTCAATTTTTACTCCATGCACAGACGGACGGACAGACAGTCACGGCCTAATAGATTTCTTTTTCGATTCTGAGCATTTATGCATACATTTGTCTTTATCTGTGTTCATATGGAAAAGTAGCTTATGTCGAAAGGCTGGCTTTAGTATAATGCGGCATTCCCTTTATTCTTTAAACGACAAGGAATTTTTTGATGAGACTTAATAAAAATATTGACTTGCTAGTATCGGAACTACATACTTCTTGCACGTTGATTTGACAGAGAGAACAAAGAACAGACAGAAGAAGAGACAGAACTCGAACCAACGAACATTTTTACTTCTTCTAAACATTGGCGACCGTCACAGGACCCAAAAACAAAGTTTGGGTTATTCGTATACCTGCATCGCGAAGTCAATACGTATCGTTGTACATACATACCTTCACTTTGCGTTAAACAAAATAACCGCACAACAAGCAAAAGGTGAACTGATTGTTTTTGCAAAAAAAAAGGTTTATCCAATACATAGTAGACATGGACAACAACGTCGGCACATGTTACATATGTACAATTGTTTAAACGTACATACGACACTGGTACACCTCATTGCTGTGATGACGGCACTTGCTAGCGGGATTTTCCCTTAAACCTTATTGCGTGCTTCTGCTAAATTTCGGTGATTGAATCTTGTCACATTTCATAAACTTAAAAAAAAAAAATTCTGGGATTCACGATGTCGACTTATGAGGATCTTTCTGCACTTAAATAACTGCGCAGTACGATGAAGCGCAACATCACTAATTTGAGGTCAAAAATTAAATAATTATAGTTTAAAAAACTAAAACCTCCCTATTATAATTGCCATTCGTACTGTCATCAGCAGGGAACGGATTTTATGGAAATTACCTTTTTTTCTGCTAAAGAGATATAGTATATTCGATTAAGAATGTCCACGATTTAGCTTTCCCTGATTCCATATATACACATTTGATATTGCCTAATTAGAGATATTTGCCTTTTTTTGCCTTTTTTAAGATATTTGCCTTTTCTACCTTTAAAAAAGTGATTATAGCATTTACAGTTTTTTTTTTAAGATTAAAAAATATACACATGCCCATGCGGCTTATAGAAGCGCAGGGACCTCTTGCCAAATTGGTGTTGGAAAAAATCAAAGCCGTTTGCTCAGCTAACGTAGGCTTGGAGACAATAAGGGGTGTGGATAAAATTGTAAAGGGCGAGGAAAACGCTCTTATTCCTGATAATATGAACGTTTCAAACGTTCCATATTTAAATTGGGCTCC
>NW_016160907.1:3394-11586 GCF_001687245.7 Rhagoletis zephyria | reverse complement strand
AAAAAAAAAAAAAAAAAAAAAAAAAAATATTCCGACGAACTGATAACCCCCTCCTTTTTTGGAAGTCGGTTAAAAATAGTCAAAGATTCAAAGTACAGGTCGAAATGCGCGTGTTGTCAAGCAACTGAGCATTCCGTCTGTCGGTGTAACAAATGTTCTACTATGTCTGTGCCACAGCGGTTTGACTTCGTAAAACAAGCGTCATTAATAAATTGTTTATCAAAGGTAGGGTTGCCAGATTTTGAAACGGAGAAGAGAGTACATTTATACTTTCGATAGAAAAAAAGCAGTACAAGACATAAAAAAGGAGTACATTTTTTTTTTAATTTTTTGTGCAATTTATTGTTACAAACTACCATTAATTAGGTAAAAACAAACAAAGATATCTTAGAAATCTTTTTCAAAGCAAAAATAAATGTTAAAAATAAATAACTTAATGGTTTGGCTTTCCAGTAAGGGCGGTCGTTAAAGAGATGGTGATCGAAGGGAAAGTAGGCGTGGGACCTCCAAGCAATCTGTTTGGAGAGGGCATGCACCGCCAATTTGTCTATTAAAGAGGGCGTTTTGACAAAAATGTTACTCCCGACCACCTCGGCCCCTATGGTTCCCTAGAGACTCCTTAGAAAAATGGCCAAAAGTCACAATTTTCACTTGCGTTTTTTCGCAAAGAAAAATGCTGAATATTCATTTGCACGATACATTTTATATACCCTTGCTAACAGAAGAGGTGCCACATGAAATGTTATACACTTTTGACAAAAGAAGAGAGTCTTTTCGATTGCTGAGTATGGTGTCTTATGTTGGACAAAAACTCCGTATTTTGTCTAATGGACCCAAATTGGGAAAATTAGGCTATGGCTACAGAAGATATGTAATAAAGTAACCGACGAAGACTTGCGTGCCGCTTGCGCTTTTCTCCCAAACCCGTTGGTAAACCCAAATGAAGGTAAAAATTTAAAATCTAATTAATGAAATTTAAGTGAAATGTAGAAAATTAACAATAAACTACTTTTTTTACTTGCGCTTTTCTCTCAAAGTGTTTAGCGCCGGTAAACTCAAATTCAGGTTAAAATTTAAAAACGAATTAATAAAGTTTAAGTAAAATCTGTGGATCATTAACAATAACTCCTTTTTTCGCAAAATCTACAAAAATTCCTTTTATTTTTCCCAAAAAAAACTGTGCAACAGTTATTATTTTACTGCCTGTATAAAATATTAATAGCTGGAAAAAGCAGTACAAAAGAAGTACAAAACTAATAAAGGAGTATATTTCCAGTTATTTTTTTTGTGGGAGTACGAGGTAGTAAATTGTAATAAAAAGGAGTACGTTTACTCCCAAAAGCAGTATGTCTGGCAACACTAATCAAAGGGGCACGGTATGGCTAATTGCTCATCACAATCACGTTGTCGCGTATGCGGTGCACAACACCACACTATGCTACACCGGCAGCCCTCTCTAGGAGAAGCGCCAGTTCAATCTCCGTCTTCACCATCAATGCAGCCAGCAGGGTCAACTCCCAGTTGGAATACCCAGAGCCACACGTCATTGTTAGCGTTCCAAACTCGTTTCGCAATTATTCCTACAGCTATAGTTTATATAAAAGATATTTGTGGTACCTACCAGCCAGTTCGAGCGCTTCTAGATTCCGGTTCGGAACTAATTTTTATTACGAACTGCGAAACGTTTAAAACTCAAACAAGCGCGAATCAAGCAGGAAGTTACCGGCATAGCTGGCGTAAACACTAACCTAAATTTCCAGGTAGAATCGCACGTTTCTCAGCGCGAGTGGACTCCACAGTTTACCGTCTCCAAGACCATATCGTCTAGACAACCCAGTCAATATGTGGATACCAAAAACTTGAAATTACCAAGCAATATTACGTTAGCCGATCCATATTTTTTCAAGCCAAACAAAATTGATCTACTTCTCGGTACAGAAATCTTCTTCGACCTCTTAAGTGACGGAAAAATAGCTCCCGGGGATGACCAATGCTTTCTGGTTAATACATCTGCGAAGCAGATTTTGTTCAGCATACCAAATTTACCACAGACGGACGTGTTCAGGATCCCATGCTAAAGAAATTACATACAGAATTCATGAACGAATACCACGAACTTGGACATATGTCTCCCATTTGGAACGAAAAACTGGAGAAAAGCCATTATTCTATACCACACCAAGCAGTTTTGCGATCAAGCGGTACAAGTACAAAGTTACGAGTCGTTTTTGACGCATCTCACAAAACATCATCTATTTACGCTCTAAACGATATTCTTATGGACGGTCCGACGATTCAGCAAGACCTCATAGCTACATTGCTTGGTTTTCGGTTACATAAGTACTCGTTAACAGCTGATATCTGTAAAATATATCGTCAATTTTGGATAGGACCTGAAGACAGAAAATTTCAACGCATTGTTTGGAGATCCGATGCAAGGGAACCATTAGAGTATTTTGAATTAAATACCGTCACCTACGGTACCGCATCTGCGCCTTTCTTGGCAATTCGAAGTTTGGTTTTCATTACTGAGCATTATCGCGATAGCTTCCCGATTGGAGCTGAAATCTTGGAATCGGATTTCTACATAGAGGCAGATAGTGTAGACGACCTTCGTAAGCGAAAACTTGAACTCAACCAGATATTAGAAAAGGCCAAACTTTAACTTTCAAAGTGGAACAGCAACTGCACCGATATCTTTGAGTGCTCCAATGATGTGAACATTCAACTGGCAAGTGATGTATCAAGTGCGCTAGGCATGCTTTTACTGACACGTTTTGCTTCCAATATGATGATAAGCCTCCAGAACTTATAACCAAACGATCAGTTCTATCTACAACCGCGAAAATATTCGACTAACTTGGATTGTTAAGCCCCGTTGTCATACGATTCAAAATGCTACTGCAGTCTGTATGGATACACGGATTAGCATGGGATGATGAACTACCAAAACCACTACAAGACACCTGGACAGACATTCGAAAAGACCTCGCGAATATCAATTCAATCACTACTCCAAGGTATGTACTAACGTCATTAGCACACAAAGCAGAGGTACATGGGTTTGCGGATGCATCCGAGCGTGCGTATGGATGCTCCATTTATATCCGCAACATTGGTAATGAAGCACATAAGTCGCGTTTACTTGTCGCAAAGTCAAAGGTTGCACCAGTGAAAGCCCAATCATTGCCAAGACTGGAACTGTGCGTGGCATTGCTGTTAGTTCAAACCTGGAAAAAATGTAGAGTCAAGTTGGAACCTTATATTAGCAAGACGTATTTTTGGACCGATTCTACGACTGTTTTACGTTATATAAAGATGCATTCCACAACCTTAAACTCTTTCGTAGCGAATAGGGTATCTGAAATTCAGTCAGTTTCTGAACTAGTCATCTGGCGTCACGTACCATCGAAGTGCAATCCAGCGGGCATCATATCTCGCGGTTGCTGTGCTTCCGAGCTACCAAGCACATTTTGGTTCAGTGGGCCACAGTTTTTAGCAGATGATATCAGTACGTGGCCTCAGCTTAACATCAACGTGACTTTGCCTATTGAAGAACAACGAAAACGTGTGCCAGCACTTTTTTGCAAAGTTAGCATTCAATCTAAAATTGTTTTGGATATTGTAAACAAAAATTCTTCGTTTACACGAATCCTTCATATTATTTCATATATTCATCGTGTATTCAACAACATTCCAACCAATAGGCATTTGTCGGTGAATGACGTGAAACCAATTTCCTCATCCGAACTCAACGACGCTTTTTACTTTGTAGTTGCAGCCATACAACATGAATGTTTCTCCTCGGAAATTGTTGCTCTCAAAAAGACAAACCCCTAAATCCATCGCTGCAAAAACTGTCGCCGTTCATAGGTGAGTTGCAAATCTAAAACAAACTCAAAGTGGTAGTCAGAGCGGGCGGCCGACTATTGCGTGCCCCGAATCCGGTTCAAGCGAAATTCCCCTTATGTTACCTAAGGATCATCGCTTTACATGGCTGTATATCCAACATCTGCACTACTCACACCTTCACGCAGGCCCAAAGGTCTTATTGGGGTTACTACGACAACGCATTTGGATCGTGAATACTCGTGAAGTTGTGCGCAAAGTAGTGCGCAAATGCATACTTTGTTTTAAATACCGGCCTAAGTTGTCGCAACAAATTATGGGAAACCTGTTTGCCGACCGATTGAAGGCACAACTACCTCTCTTGATCTGCGGAGTTGATTTTTGTGGCCCATTCGCCACCTCCTATCGTATCAGAAGCAAGGTACCGTATAAAACATACGTTGCAATTTTCATATGTTTTTCTTCTAAAGCAGTGCACATGGAGTTAGTTTCTGACCTTAGCAGTGAAGCCTTCATTGGCTGCCTTAAGCGGTTTGTCAGCCGGCGAGGTATACCAAAGACTATCTATTGCGACAATGCTACCAATTTTGTAGGAGCACATAACAAATTATAAGAGTTCTACGAGCAGGTTTTAAGCGAATGTAAAAGGAAGCAGATTATAGAATACTCATCAATCAAGGGCATCGATTTCCTGTTCATTCCACCTCGATCTCCTCACTTCGGCGGCCTCTGGGAGGCGGCAGTAAAATCTGCCAAGCAGTTGTTCGTGACGCAGGCTCGCTTAACATATGAAGAGCTCTTAACTGTTGTCACCGAGGCAGAAGGAATTCTCAACACACGTCCATCGGCTGATGAACCACATGACGGAAAAGTCCTTACGCCATCTCACCTTCTCATTGGAACTTCAATGCAGTCAATACCTGAAGTCGCACCCGACGTCAATAAATTGTCTCACTTGTTGAGATGGCAGCGTATAACGAGTCTGAAACAACAATTTAGGCAACAGTGGCAGCGTGATTACATTCACGAATTAAGGTACGACCGCACTAAGTGACGTGAAACTGCAGCGGCACTACGCGATACTTTTTGGTATACCGCACTGAAACTGCAGCGTTGCGAGACTTCGCTGCAAATTTTTATATATTTTTTGCGTCAAAACCTTCAAACAAGATGGATGCCAGTGACGCTGATGTAATGTTAATGCCTTTTATTTTTATTTTCCTTGGCGAACTCTCCTCAAATGTTATGTTTCTTTACATAAAATTTTCTTCTTGAATGAAATGCATGTGAATATTCATTCACAACTCGAAATCAATTTCTTCAAGTTAAAAATATAGTACGAAATGTTATGTCGCTCCCCTGGGTATACCGCACTATGCGGCACCGGAACTGCGCGACACGTTCCAAATGGTCGACGCCGCATAACAATATTCACCTTGGACAACACGTCATCGTACGTGAAGATAATATGCCACCGCACAAGTGGTTATTAGCTCGTGTAGTCAAGATTGTACCTGGCGCTGACGGAAAGGTACGCGTAGCGGATGTGAAAACGTAAAAAGGAATTCTGCGTCGAGCAATACATAAGTTGGCTCCCTTACCATCCAATAATTGAAAGTTCCTTCCAATGGGGGCAGAATGTTGAGTCATAATATAGTTTGTAATAAGCAATTGTATTCATATTGTTGTAATCTGACAGCTTTGTTTTCATTCTCTTTAATTTCACCTCATCCTATGTATGCATAAGTACTTATTGCTACTGAAATAAATTTACTCACTCGCGATCCAACTTTGGTAAGAGACAGAACTCGAATCTAAGAACATTTTTACTTCTACTAAACAGATATAGTATTCTAATGTACAGTTTGACTGTAAAAGCGCAACTAAACCAGATCCAGTGGTTTTTAGGTTTTTAGGAGCGCAATGGGGTATAGTCGTTGTGCTGTGTATGCAGTTATAGTTGCACAGCTATACTCAATCCCGACTCTTGCGTCCTCGTTCGCGCACTCTGGGCAACGTGAGCAACCCATGTGCGAGATGCGGTAACCAATCCGAGTGGAGCCTTGGGTCACGGCAGCAAGAGAGAGAGCTTCGGTGGGGCCACACCGACTTATTCGATTTAAGGGCTCACTGAAGTCTGCTGCGTCTGTTCACCAGTAGCTGCGGCTGCAAGCGGGTGTCTGTCTTGGAGCAAGCGGCTCGCTATACAAACGTGTATTTGGTTGTGAAGCCACCCCCGTCCCAGCAATGGGTTCTGCGCTGGGTTTGGGACCCGCCACGTAAAAACCCCTTCCAGTGAAGAAGCGAATGGCCAAAATCGCTTAGGCGGTTACAGCGCGAAATAAGAAGAGGAAGAAGCGGTTTTTAGCGTAGGTATCAAGCTTCACTTCCTTTTTTTATCCAGGGTTTGCAGTGCAGAAAATGCTGTGTATGAAACACATATGCATATATGTATACATGTTTACATGTAATACAAGGAATGCATTTGACCTACGCAGAAAGAAGTTCTGCGCAAAAATACTTCTACCACTCATTTCCGGCAACACAAAAACGAGAATCCTATTTAACATGGGTTATAATCCACAAGCGCAGCCGAAGGCCGCTTACGCAGAAAGAAGTTCTGCGCAGAAATACTTCCGCCGCTCTCTTCCGGCAACAAAGAAAGGAGAATTCTACGTACAGTGCCCATACAACAAACTAACAAATCATCTAAATGAACGAACACATATTCACGTAAAGAAGCCGGTATAACTTTGTCCATTAACCTACACATACGCTGAGCTGAATTACATAAACCAAACGGCATTACAGTAAAATGATAGAGGGGCCTACCAAGGACCGTAAAAGCTGTTTTCTACCTCGATTTAAGTTCCAATGGAATTTTCCAGTAGGCATCCTTTAAATCTATTGCGGATATATAACGTGTATTTTGTAGGCGACTTAAAATCCCCTCTACATGTGGCAATGGAAATGCATCCTTTATGGTTCTCTCATTAATTTTCCTTGCATCTAAACAAAGTCTGTTTTTTGTGCCTTTTATTACCAGGGACACAGGATAGCTCCAACTGCTATTACTCTCCTCTATAACCCCCATGCTAAGCGCCTCTTCATAATTCAATTTTCTCTGATGTAAGCTTTTTCTAACTACGACTTCAAATTCATTTTCCTTATTCTTAACTAATCTATCACTACTACTACTATTTACTAAAATTTTTGTTATGGCCATTACTTTTCCGGGCTGTTCTGTTTCTGGCGAAGATTCTCGGAAATCTCTGCCAGGTTGTGGTTTCCCTGCATCGGCTTATAAACACAAAATGACATGTCCCCGCCACATGCAAAGCAAACCATGCTGTGGAATGTCGACTTACAGCTGTTCTATTTTCTTGCTTCCGCCGGATTTTTGGTATAGTAATCCACAGGCATCCTGCATTTGAAGCAAATCATCAGATGGAAGGGCGATGAACAAAAGGCGTGACCTGGAGTGGCCTGAACACTGGTGGAACCATTGTTGGGTGGTCGGCTGGCTGGTTGCTGGTTTGCCCTCGCGTTATTCGGACCTGCTTGAACAAAGTTCTTGGCACCCTTGTTCTCATCAACCCTTCTGCACAAGTGGTATAAACATTTTTAAAAATATTAGAACATTGAACGAGTGCTTAACCTATACAGTGTTTTAATATATTATACCTTGCTTATACCTACGCAAGAACCGCATTAACAAAAAACCAATTTGAATCAAGACATATTTCTTTCGATTGTTTATACCTGAGTCAAACCACGCCACTGTGTCAATGAATTTTCATTGATTTTCTGGAAAGTGAAGACAATTGTGGGAATCTGTAGATAATTATAGAACAAAAATACACTTTGGACGGTTTTTCGAAATTGCACTTCGTTTTTGTTTTTTTTTTTGGTATTATAAGAATATTGCAATTTTTGAGAGAAAAGTTCGTAACTCGCGACCCATTTGATGAAATTTGATGGTTTTTTTTTGAGAGTTGCTGAAGCTTTTCCCTTTACAATAGAAAGATTTGCAGAATAAAATTTGCAAAACAATTACTTCTATAATAACAATAATTTAAACAATTGCAATTATTTATATATTCTAGGCCCGCGATTGCAAGTGAAATTTTGGCACAATATACCCTAAACTCTTGTTTTTACGTTCCAAAAAGAAAAAATTGGTATTTCCAATTTTGACAGTCGCTATCGATTTTTTTCTCAAGTTGTAAATAAACATAAGTTGTAAATAAACATTGATGTTTCAAGTTATACGTTAAATAATATACGTACTTGTATAATTATTCATTAATTAACATAAAAATGCTATCACTCACACAAGCTTA
>NW_016160907.1:0-2498 GCF_001687245.7 Rhagoletis zephyria | reverse complement strand
GGTGAAAGTCAATATCGAGAGCCGGAGCTGCGCTAACGCGAATAGTTTTTTACCCGTCGACACTGATTAGTCACAGTTTTATTAAAAATTAAAAATTATGTACGTATGTCCAAGGATGCGAGCGCCAGCATGCAGACTACCTGGAAAGTGTGGAGAAAAGAACAAACATACATGTGTCCATGTACTGTAAAGGAGAGTAGAACAAAGGAACAGGTGGTGTAGTAGGCCACTTATGCCACCTGCTTCACTCTCCCTTTCAGTTTGATCTTATTAGATGTCGCGAATTCACTCGAAATAGCATGTATCGATGTAACTGATACCGGCGCGGATGAACAAAAGACTTATTCTTACACAAGAAAATACAAAAGAAGGTAGCAAATCCTAAATCATAAATTAAAAATTCAATTGAATTCAATAAAAAAGCTCGAAACTAAAAATTATAGGATAATACAATATTACTAAGGCAAAGTTAAATTATTCTTTTTACTCCAAATAATTAAAGTTAAAACGGAACGCAGTTTATAACATAATTATGGTAACGCAAAAGCATAACTCAAAAACTAACGCTAAAACGGTGTAAAGCAAAATAAGGTGAAATAAAGAAAAAAAAGCAAATAAAAATGAACAACGTTTAAAGGTGTGGTGAAATAAAAAAATTAACATTCAAGAATCAAGAATAAGTGCCGTATCAGAAATAAGGTGAAATAGCATTTAAAAAAAAAAAAACAAAGAAGTTCAAACAAAAATTATTCTTAATAAATAACCTTAAGAAAACCATGTGAGTAGGTGGCTGGTACTTCAGTGCGCTGTTGCTGTTGATGATCGGAGTGAAACGCCGGTGCTGGTGATATGGCTTATAATCGGGTGAGTTTGACTGTGGATGTGGGCGGTACTGGAGTGCAATCGTGTATTTGGCTCGCTTTTTGGATGGACGTTGTGGCCTTCTTTTTGAGATCCGGCTCGATTGCTATGGCTTCGGCTGCAGGTACTGAGGTGCGGATGTGTGTGATTTGGCCCTTTTTTTCTTTTTCTGGGATTTATGGCCGTTTGTTCCGGAACGTGTTAGCGTCCTTTTTCGTCGCTGGTGGCGCTTAGCGCCCACAATGATTTTTTTTTAGCGCGACACGAATTTAGTGACACTTTAGCACTTTAATGTTATAAATGTTCCTCCTTTTTTGTTTTGAAAACTTTTTGTTTAATTTTTAATAAAACTTTTTGGACATACGTACATACACCTACTGGTAAGTGAGAAGTCACAATTCAGCTATTCATATAAACATACATGCACATACATATCGACATAAGGAAGGGTCGTTAACAAAAAAAAGAGAAGATTATTCGTTTGGAACGTGCGTTTGTGTGTATGTGCACATATATTACATATATGAGACGGTGAATGTACATACAAAAATACATTTGCTAAACATATATGTAAATGCACATTTAGATACAAAAAAATGGGAAAGCTTGAAAAAAAAAGAAAAGGCAAGAATAATAGAAGTAGGAAGGGCGGAATAATGGTATACAATAGAATACAAAAGAAGAATAGAGGTTCGCAAATAAGGCAGTTGTAAAGCAGTAGCTAATAGAATTAAAGCTAAAGGTAATTAGTAAAAAAATAATAATAATAATAAAGATCTGAAATTGTTTGTTGGTAGAAGACAGTTAGTGTAAGAAATATATTATGTATTAGTATTGTTTTTTTTTTGTTGCTTATTAGAATAAATGTATCCATATAATAATAAAATTCCGTTGAGTAGAGTCTTATTATTTTTCATGGATTTCTAAAGTTTTTTTCAGGGTGGTGTGGGTGTTGCCATCGTGCGGCGTAGAGGGGAAGTGTGTGTACAAAGACGAAATGACTGATTGACTAGGGTGACTGACTAAGTCGCCTACAAAATACACGTTATATATCCGCAATAGATTTAAAGGATGCCTACTGGAAAATTCCATTGGAACTTAAATCGAGGTAGAAAACAGCTTTTACGGTCCCTGGTAGGCCCCTCTATCATTTTACTGTTATGCCGTTTGGTTTATGTAATGCAGCTCAGCGTATGTGTAGGTTAATGGACAAAGTTATACCGGCTTCTTTACGTGAATATGTGTTCGTTCATTTAGATGATTTGTTAGTTTGTTCAGAAAGTTTTTCGTCCCTTTTGTCTTTATTGGAAAAGGTCGCTCGGTGTCTACGCGATGCAAAGCTCACGATAAACGTCGAAAAAAGCAAGTTCTGCTATAGAGAAGTGAGATATCTCGGTTATGTGGTAGGAGACGGGTGTATACGAATTGACGCGAACAAGGTTGTAGCAGTGAGAGATTTCCCAGAGCCTCGAAGCCCCAAGCAGCTCAGGAGATTCTTAGGGATGACAGGATGGTACCGCCGCTTTATTCACGATTACGCCAACATTGCATCTCGTCTACATGACTGTTTGACCAAGGATAAGATAACAAAATTCGTAATGACAGACCCAGCTAAAAAAGCATTTGAAAAACTGAAG
>NW_016160906.1:56908-57793 GCF_001687245.7 Rhagoletis zephyria | reverse complement strand
AAATCAAAGCATTTCATAATGAAAACAAAATGTGTAACAAAGTTCGAAAGAATTGAATAGAAGGGTGAAAGCAACCAACCAATACCTATATAATTTAAATTCACACAATTATCAGTATATTGCAAATCATAACATATCAATTAGAGCATTTAATTAGAGTTTTCGCTTCTTAGCCAACATCTTTCGGCGCTTTTCCATTGCCTCCAATTTCATGTCTTCTAAGTCCTCCTGTATACCAATCTTCTTGCTAATATACTCCTCCCGCTGTACTTGCGCGAAATTGGATTCCATAGCGGCATCATCGTTGTCATCTAAATCACGATACCTGTAAAGTAAAAACAAAATTGATGACAGTTCATTTTTATTTATTCGTTTTTTACTTTTGCTTATCATAGCCAAAGATTGCGCGGATATGTGATGAGTAATCTTCTTCTTCGTCACCGTCGTCAATAAAATCGTCCATTTCAGAATCGTATTCGGAATCGTCATCTTCGATGCGCAGTCCTGTCGGAAGAGGAACAATATTATTTATCTCTAGTTATAAGCATTTAAAAATTAAAAAATTCTGTAACCTACTTTTATTTGGTTGTGGTTTCTTTGTCTCTTTACCACGATTGCGCTGTACATCTGGCGCTGGAAACTGTCGTGGTTTCGCCAATTTTGTATCACGTGGCGGAAATTCACGAGACGGACCGTTAAACGGATTTTTGCTTGAGGAGCTACCATAAGGATTCTTACTACTGCCACTGCTATTGCCTAAGGCACTGGACGATGATACCGACTTCGAATTGGTTGACGCTGCAGTTGATTTGTTTGGTATGGAATGAGATTGTTTGGTACTTACTGATGATGAGGACACAGCAGATGAGGATGTTACTTTCGCAT
>NW_016160906.1:48771-53475 GCF_001687245.7 Rhagoletis zephyria | reverse complement strand
TCAAAATATGTTTAAAATATTTGAAATTTACTATTGAATAAGGTTTTTGTTGAAAACTAAGTAGTTTATATTTAGCTAAAATCTATTATAGCACGAAAAATTGTAGTTGAAAGGGTAAGTTTATGAAAAGGCATTGATGAGTGGCAACAGTGCAGGAAGCAACACTGAGGGCTCCAGTAATCGACAAAATTCTGCGTATACAGACTGCGTTTAAGTATACGTTCTGCGTTCTCGACTAATTTCAGCTTTACAAATACAACGTTGCGTTCTTACGTGATCTTGTATTTTTGGTTCATGTATATTTATTATTATTTCGCCATGCAGGGCTGTATTTGTTTTTAGAGTATTCGTAAATCTCTGAATAGAGATATTTAGGTGTTTTCACCGGTATTTCTGTAGTTTTCATAAATTGCTGGTTGGTAGACGTTAAAATTTCTGTCTTGGTTACATCTTTTTAGACAAAAATCAAATAACAAAAAACAGTCAGAACCAAATAACGTTCTACTTCGATCAAAATTAAACTTTTGAAATGAATGTTCACCATGACAATTAACAAAATTGTACATCATCATAATAGGGACACGGCAGCTCTGGGCTAACTTCTCGTATCTAATAGGGAGGCCGCTCTCATTTTTATCTTTTATGTGCTCCAAATTGGAGTAGCCTCTTTTTCACTTTTAGTGGCAACTCCAAGGAGGGATTTCATTTACTTCATTCTTGTTCATCATAGGCTCCTGAAAATTCCGGAAATTCCTTTGTGTGTTTGATCATCCCTTTCTTAAACGTTTCATTGTGCATTTCGAAAACTCATGAGCAAAGCAATTGTATAGATTCGTTTATGGTGCCGGTGTAATCAAGAACTTCGACTCTATAAAGACATCGAATTTGCGGAGTTTAATCGATGGCTAGTCAACGCCGCAATGAAAACCTTAGCGAAGCAATGCAACGCCTTCAAATGGGCGATGAGAAAATTGGACTTAGTTCTCCGAAACATCCCATTGTAGCGAATTACATACGGCAACATATAGGTAATACCCCTGCACAGCAGCAACAAACTGCCGAGGAGTATAAGTTGTATGAACGTACGAATATCATTGCTTCTTCTAAGTATGCCACACCCCGTGCGATTGAACAGTTGTCCGGAGATGCAAGCACAAGCATTGTTCCACTTTCACAACCTGCATCCAATGGGAATATTGCAGGTGTGGGTAATAGTCCACATTATGCTGGTCGTAATATAATGTATGAACAAAAATCATCGAAGCATTCGCCTGTTTATGAAAATCTAGAATTTTGTGGCGTCGGCGCAGCTGTCTCGCCTGCTCCATACTTTGATTCGGCACACAAGAGAGCACAACCCCAAAGCCCTACTGCGAATCCTTCACGCGGTCAATATATGGTGATGCATGCCAGTACCAATAGTGGGCGATTTGCCCATACACCAGTACCAGATCATCATACGGACAATTCGCCAATTTACGAAAATATTATACCACATTCTGGACAGCGTGCACAACCGCAGGCTTCGCCTGCAACTGCTACTATTTATCAACACGTCGAGATATCACCACAAATTGGCGTTGTTGGTAGTGGTGGTGCCATGCCGCTAGCACCGCATCACATTCGTGAAAACTCGGGTCTAGATATGACCGCGGTGTTAGCCTCACCAATGCATCGACGGAGCACCTCGAATTCCTCACTGAAAACAGCAACGTCCAATAGCACTGCGGCCGCTACTGGGGGTGGCAGCGGTTTATCATCGCCAACCCAGCGTTACCGCAATCTATCATTACCCAGTAGTACTAACAACGTACAAATATCGCCAACTAAATCAATGGCATCCAGTACAGCGAGCGGTAACGATTACAAACTATTGCAACACACTCCAATTAAAAATACAGTAAGTAAATAATAATTATGTACTTAAAAACTATGATGTAATACTAATATTAATTTAAAATTGTTTCAGCATCACTTTCCCACACATCATCCGATCATCAACGTATCGGTAAATCCAAACTACATTGAGGAAATCAACAGTTCTGATTACGTGTGCATGACGGCTAATTTGCATCGCCAGCCAGCGAGAAGCCCAACTGGAGGCGTAGCATCACTACGTTCAAATACTACGGCGATTGCTTTGAGCAGCAGTGGACACCGAAAAATGTGCAATGAATCGCCTATTTATGTAGGCAGTAGTGGTGCAATTGAGACAGAAAAGTCTGCCTCGTTAGCTGGTGCACGTAAAATTTCGCCTATGAGCGAACGTAAATTCACGCAATCACCACTGGCTATACCTCAGCGCCCAATAACATCCGGTGGTGGGGTTGCATCGTCCATATCACCGACGCCCTCTCAAAATAGTACTGGTGAGATATAGTGTTAACATGTTACTTCGGGATGACTTTAATATTCAAAAAAATACCATTCATCTTAGGCCTCTCAAAGAATTTACTACCGTATAGCGTGACACCGCCCCGTCCCATCGGTCCTACTGAAGCCCAACGTAAAATCGAAGAACTCACTCGCCAATTAGAGGAAGAAATCGAACAAAGCGAAGAACAGGGAGAGTATTTTGGTAAGACGTTCAATGACTTTGTTTTGAGTCTAATATTTTTTTTTTTAATTTAAGGAATTTGTCATACGTGTGGCGATAAGGTAAAAGGTGCTGGCCAGGCATGTCAGGCCATGGGAAATTTATATCACACAAATTGCTTTATTTGTTGCTCGTGTGGACGTGCATTGCGTGGCAAGGCGTTTTATAATGTTCACGGTCGCGTTTATTGCGAGGAGGATTACATGGTAAACAGCATAATACATGGTTTCAAACGAAGATTAAATACACATTTTTTCAGTATTCGGGTTTTCAGCAAACTGCGGAAAAATGTGCAATTTGTGGACATTTGATAATGGAGATGGTATGTTTCGTCGATATGTGAATTATTGTTGGAATATTCAGTACAATATGTAACATATTTTTTATAAAAGATACTTCAAGCAATGGGCAAATCGTATCACCCGGGATGTTTCCGTTGCTGCATTTGTAATGAATGTTTAGACGGTGTACCTTTTACGGTGGATGTGGATCATAAAATTTACTGCGTTAATGATTATCACCGTATGTTTGCACCGAAATGTGCTAGCTGCGGCAAAGGTAAGGGACAAATATTTGCATATATACATGTGTTGTTTTCCGCAAATAATCAGGCAGGTTCTGCAATTAACTTCCTGGTGAATTTCAACATAGCTCAATTTAAATTCAAAGCGAATTTGGTTACTTGCCTGAATATGTACAAATTCTTTTAGGTATTACACCTGTAGAAGGCACCGATGAAACGGTTCGGGTAGTGTCAATGGATAAAGATTTCCATGTCGATTGCTACATTTGCGAAGAGTGCGGCATGCAGCTTACAGATGAACCAGACAAACGCTGCTATCCATTAGACGGTCGCCTATTATGTCGCTCTTGTCACTTACAGCGTTTGGCTATGCAGCAGTCTTCCCCACACGTTCGACATCAGGAGCCAGTGTGCGCCTCATATCAGTATATGGGTTAAAGCCACGGAGCAGTTGATAAGTCCATATAATTATAAATGTATGCATTCCTACTATTGTACGCGAGGTAAAAGATAAACAATTTAGTTTTTAAGGGATAAGATGTAACGCACAATTTATTTTGACGATAAAGTAAACAGCATTTATAGTTTCTTTTAATGCTTAAAAAAGTCACATACGCGGGACTCAAGTGTGACTTAAATAGTTGCTCGAAATAAAAAAAGATATCAAAGAATTCCTTTAACATATTTCCATACATATGTATATCGGATATGTACTCTATACATACATGCAATACATCATTGTGGAATTCATTGATTTAGCGGTTTTGGAAGCGCTTTCTATTGCTCACGTAAATGCATTTATAGATATACATACATACCTACGACACTTTATTAAAGTATAAGCGGCAAAAATAAAGTTCACAGCGTTGCATTTAATTATATAAATTACAATCTATTTTATTTGTGTTGTTGGTTTTACGTAACTTACATTTTTGTTTTAACGACTATTTTTAATTTCATGTGAATTCAGTGCATCAGGATTTCCGTTTGGACGAGTCTTTTATTCGTATCGCCAGGCATGCGATATGGTACTGTTGCGGCCATATTTGTAATAGCTTTCGCCTTCTCGCGCAGATGCTGTAATTGCTGCATAATAAAAAAGCGAATAGTTTTCATTTTTCTAAGTATATTTTTCGCGATATATTCACTTACACGATCGCGCCCGGTATCTACAATGCCAGTGTCACGTCCCTTAACACTTTTGTACTGAGCGTATAGTATATCCATGGCTGCCAACAGAATGTCAGGATACACCTTACAAATTTCCCCACCCAAGCGTTTAAAGTTATTTATGCATTCTTCAAGTTCGTTCATAGACAATGGCACGAGTTTGGTGTTGGCGAGCACTTCCAAAGCCAATTGGTACTTCTGCTCGTGATAATAATCGAAGAATGAAACTAGTTCGCATAGTAAATTGAAGGTAGAAATAACTTGTGGGTCACACTCGATACGATTGCCTGTGAGAATATGAAAATAAAAAGAAATGAACTAAATACATTACCCAATTTGAGCAATGTAAGTTTTACCGCGCATTCGTTCCCTAAAATCGGCCGCCATAATTGTTAAACGTTCGCGCAGCGAATCT
>NW_016160906.1:40516-43319 GCF_001687245.7 Rhagoletis zephyria | reverse complement strand
CCTTATACGGTCTTCAAACGAGGCGATATTCCAGGCGATTAGTTGAATCAAAAGATGGCTGTACCCCATCTTCATTGGAAGCGATTAGTTGAAAGTCCGTTCATACCAGGCGATTGTTGCTTTCAACTAAAAGTTGCCTGTAAAATCGCCTCATGTGAACACCGTATAAAATAATACCAATTTCCTTCCTGAAATGCTCGAATTCTTCGTAAGCGTGTTCACAATTCCCTCTGCATTTTTGCGATTATGTAAGCCCCCTCTATTTTGCCGAGCCTTTCTTTCGAGCAACACGTCGGTCGACTTTGAACTGTTCAAGTGCTCATTCTTTTTCTTCCCCACAGTAAATGTTAATCCATTTACACACGGCGATTTTTGTTGCCGCAACTCGACGTTTGTGGGAGAGAGCGTGACGAGGAAAGGAGAGGGGCACCGAGTTGCTCGTGCTCGGGCAACACGCTTTGTGCTCTCGTTCGTCTGTGTAAATTGAGTTAGCGGTTCACAGCTGACAACAACAATTGCATACACAAATCTCCGTGTGTAAATGAAACGAACAACACAGTCTATGCAGCTCTCAAGAAAAGCAAAAACTCCATATGAAATGACGTACAAGAAATGGTTAAGAAATTTTCTTGTGTCAAATTTCCTTAACGCATTACGCAGCTCGTAAGAAATTTGCTAAGTTTTCTAGTACGCTTTTATTAAGTTTTTTTTTTGCGAAAAAAGAGCTCAAGGCAACCCATGTTTGCAACAGAAATATATGCCCGTGCCATTATTTCTGGAGGAAAGAGTGAGGCAACAGGCTGGTGAAGTATCAGATGTACAAATTCCTTGGACATACACACGAAATAATAGACATTTTTTAGAGTAGAGTAGAAATCTCACAAGCTGGCAGCACTTTATTCAAATTGGTATTGTACTTGAAAACTATTGAAGCTTCAAATTGAGTAGCATCATTTCTGAATACCGGTAAATGTAAAGAAAACTCAGTACTTATACAGAGTATGTTTGAGTACTGAGTACTTTCAAGTTCCTCTGTGAGTACTGAGTACTTTCGAGTGCCTCTGTGAGTACTGAGTACTTTCGATTTCTTTTTTGAGTACTGAGTTCTTTGGAGTACTCAGTATCGATACTTCTAAAAATCGAGTGCGGTCGGTCCTTTTGAGCATTGAGGTTTGAGTACTTTTGGTATCGATACTGCCCAACACTTCTAAAAACTACGGGGGTGCCCCATTTTCTAGGATGAAATTTTTTCCCCATACAAAAATTAGACCACTCTAATGTTCATGTACATATGTACCTTTCCTATAGTGTGGTTTAGAAATAAAAGAGACTGATGCTTAGTATTTTTTACATATGTATATGAATTCACCCACACTTTACGAGCACCCATGGCAGGTTTCATGTTTTGGTGGCAGATGCCTTAGTAAATGCGATTGAAAATAGAAATATTGTACGGAAAATGCGAATGAGGCACTGTGCGATACTTTGCAAGGTTCAATGCATGATTATAGATATATAGTAGGATTTACTGAATGAAAATGCGGATATTTTCAACCTTCGATCGGATGAAAGTTTTCGCAATTTTTTTGGGGATTTTAGGATTTCAATTAATGATTTGTGCATAAGCTAGTGACATTGTTATCATAAGGTTTCTGAATGCAAACATGTTACTTGTTTCGGCGTTTGAAAATGTTTATATAACAAAGTCTATAGAAGAACACAATAATATGATTTTTTTTATATAGGTTCTTCACACCCAGCTTGGTACTGGTTAGTTTTTCACCATGCATTTTGTTTTTGTAGATTAGATTTTTCGAGATTACGACCAAGCTTTTTAGTTTTCTTGTACTTGTGAAAGTAAAACATCAACGAAGAATTTGCTTTTAATTATGGCTGTGCGGTCATTCGATTACTCGAACAAGTTGGTTAAACAGTTGTTCGGTTAATCAATTACTCAAGTAATCAAGATTTTAAAAACTCAAAACGATGATTAAGCAAGTTATTTAAGACATGTTGACTCAAAAAATTATAATTTTGCTTGTTAAAAGAGTTTGCTTTGGAAAATGCTTAACTTCTTTTTTATAATGGGCCGTATGAATCAAAAACTAACACTTTCCACACACGACGTACATGTACGCGAGCATGCTCGCCAACATGCTCGCTGTCCTTTGCTACAGACGGTGAGCGGCTCATATGTGATTTTGTCGTGAAAGCGTAAGTAAAGACGCGGATGATGAAATTGCAATGCTTTTGATTTAGGTTATTTAATACTCATTGCTTGGATGCATTTATCCGCCGATGAGCACACTGCAAGCATAAACACAAAATGAGGTTGTTTTTTTTTTTTCAATGCAATGCTCGCAAACCGCCCCACAGACGACGAACAACCACCGCAAGCACGAAAATGCTCGCTCACATGTTCGTCGTGTGTGGCCAGCTATTGCTTACAAGCTTTTTCTTAACATTTCAGACCTTTTACTCGCTTTATTCAAACAAATTCAAGTAAAAGGTCTGTAATTTTAATAAAAAAAAGCAATTGCATCGTTTTTTATTAATGTGGCCCAATGTGTATACATATGAAAAAAATATTTCATTTAATAAAAATAACAAGGACTTTTACTTCTTTATATATAAAGAGTAATTTGAAAATTTGATTACTCATTTTAGTCATAGTGGTGATTAATCATAAAGCAAATTTTAGTTTTTGGTTAATCCAATTCTTGATTACTCGAGTAACTGATCTTTTCAGTAATCATAATTTCCAATTAATCGAATAATTGAGCTCTTAATTAAAAAAAAAAAA